>NW_026896542.1:85000-233509 GCF_033153095.1 Gastrolobium bilobum
TTCCTCCAGCTTATCACCGGCAGTCTGCTCAGGGTTCTACACTCAACGTTGGCAACTAAACACGAGGGTTGCGCTCGTTGCAGGACTTAACCCAACACCTTACGACACGCGCTGACGACAGCCATGCACCACCTGTGGTTGGAATCGGGAAGGAATTGGAATTGGAATGTAAGAATCTCGATTCATACAGATACAGAAGAAAGGGTTCTTTATTGATTCAAACACTATACCTACGAGATGGGGATAGAGAAAGAGGAAAAAACTGAAGATTTCACATAGTACTTTGGATCGAAAAATCCATCTGATTTATTTCGTATCGTTCGCTCAATGAGAAAATGGGTCAGATTCTACAGGATCAAACCTATAGGACTTAAGGAATGATGGAAGAAAAAAGAAATCAAAAAAGAAAAATAATAAGAAGTAAATAAAAATGCAGTAGAAGAGTCCAGATTCCAAACGAACAAATTCAAACTTGATTGAAAAGGATCTTTCTGATTCTCGAAGAAAAGAAGGGGGGGGGGGGGGGCAAAAGGATTGATCGAGAAATATTTATTGTTCTTATTATAAGATCGTGATTGGATCCACATAGGTTTGGTAAAAAGAATAATCTTCTCCTTTGAGAATAATAAAAAAAGGAAAGTGTTCAATTGGAACATGAAAACGTGACTGAATTGGTCCTAGTTACTTTTCGGGATAGAGTGGAAGAAGAGGGAGATTCTCGAACGAGGAAAAGGATCCAATGACTTCGAAAGAATTGAACGAGGAGCCGTATGCGATGAAAATCTCATGTACGGTTCTGTAGAGTGGCAGTAAGGGTGACTTATCTGTCAACTTTTCCATTATCACCCCCAAAAAACATAACTCTGCCTTACGTAAAGTTGCCAGAGTACGCTTAACCTCTGGATTTGAGATCACTGCTTATATACCCGGTATTGGCCATAATTTACAAGAACATTCTGTAGTCCTAATAAGAGGGGGAAGGGTTAAGGATTTACCCGGTGTGAGATATCACATTGTTCGAGGAACCCTAGATGCTGTCGGAGTAAAGGATCGTCAACAGGGGCGTTCTAGTGCGTTGTAGATTCTTATCCAAGACTTGTATAATTTGATAATGCCATGTGAATCGCTAGAAACATGTGAAGTGTATGGCTAACCCAATAACGGAAGTTTCGTAAGGGAACTGGAGCAGGCTACCATAAGACAAAAGATCTTCTTTCTAAAGAGATTATCTTATCAGTTAGTAAAGTTAATAAAGATGTGTTTTGTTATAAGTGGCTGTGATTAATTTGTTGCCAAGTCATTGCAAAGAACGCTATTAATATAAGTATGATTCATCGAATACAAAAGATCTACTTTCTCTCTCTCTCTCCTACTTTACTTTTCTTTCATTTTTCTTTTTCTTTTTTTTTGATCTAGATCCTCTTGTGTGAAAGGTAAATCAATGGTAATAAAGGAGAAAAGGAAAAAAATGTTAAAATAGATAATTACAAAATTATAACCATTAATTTACTTTTGTATGATTGTGATCTTCTCACATGACCATGTCATGTTTTTTTTTTCACTCATTTACTTTTTTTTTTCTTGAGTTTTGGTGAGAGTCGTCATGGATTATTACATTATCAACTTTTCATCTTTTGAACGTTAGATTTTAATTTGTGAGTTTGTACTTGACTTTTTTTTTCCCTCTATGATTTGTTGCTCTTTTCTCTCTTTAACTGAACACTAATTAATAAAACAATTATTTTCATTCAAAGTTAAATGTCGTTAAAGAAAAAAAAATAAGGAAAGATGACACGCAAGAGAGTCAAGGACACATATCAAAATCTTATTCTGATTTTTAAAAATTATAAATATTAGTCAGATTAGTCGTACACTGAACATATTAATTCTTAAAAAAAGAAATGAAATTTGTAATTTATTTCAAACTAACGTGTCTAGTAGTCAAAATTTTCATAAAAGACAAATTTGAGGTTTTCTCCGACCTAAATAAAACAATAATAATCTGGTTGGGCGGCACGGCTCACCAAGGAAGCATAGCATAATTCGAAGTCAAAGCAATCACTCTATTTTGTTACAAATCACAATCCTTGTCCCATCATCTATATTTTCTCAAAGAATTTGCATAGCCCGTAATTGCAATTCCTCTGTTCAGTAAGTATGTTATTTCATTTTCAGTAATGTAGCTGCTACTTTCCTTTCCTTTGTTGCTTGCAGATTAATCTTACAATCATGTAAATTTTGTTACTTATTTTATGGAATTATTACAATTGGTTGTTCTCAAAATTGTTGCTTGCTGTGTTTTGATCTTTTATAGGAGCTAGATGATGAATTCGATTATGTCTTTGATTGCTTCCTCTCACCACTTGTCTCTTTCTCTTTTGTTTTCCCTCTATTGTTTCCTTTCTGATTTTTGACTTCTGAGTTATCTGATTACATTTTAATGTATCTGATTTGTTAAAGATTACAGATATCCTGAATTGCTTCATCAGTGGCACTGCTAGTATGATGAGCTGATCAAATTTGTTGGGTTTTTTTCTTCCCATTTACTGTTCAATTTTAAATGCCAACATGATGATGAAATCCAAGTTTGATCATGGAAACCAAGAAGCTGATGGTGATGGAGAAACTGATTGGAATAATGGTCAGCTATTACTGCATGACATTGAAGAAATAAGCAAAGCTCTTTACTTGCACAATACCCCTTCTAAGGCTTCCTTCTCCTCAGCTCGTAATCGATCCAAGTCTGCTGGAAGATCCCGTTTGTCAAAACCTCAAGATAACTTAACCCCTAGATTTCAAAGGGAAGATCTATTGCCCAAGGACAAGAAGTTGTCTTCAACATGGAATTGGAAGAAGCCCTTGAAAGCTTTAGCCCATATTGGTCATCGAAAGTTCAATTGTTGCTTTAATCTTCATGTTCACTCAATTGAGGGGTTGCCTTCGAATTTCAATGACATGAGTTTATGTGTGCATTGGAAAAGGAAAAGCAGCATTTTACAGACGCCCCCGTCAAGGGTTTTCCAGGGTGCTGTGGAGTTTGGTGAAACTTTGACACATATCTGTTCTGTTTATGGTAGCCGTGCCGGGTCTAGTCACTCTGTCAAGTATGAGTCTAAGCGTTTCTTGATTTATGCTTCTATTGTTGGGGCACCTGATCATGACATGGGGAATCATCAAGTAGATCTCACACTGCTTTTACCTCTGACTTTTGAAGAGTTAAGGGGTGATAAAAGTTCAGGGAAATGGAGCACAAGTTTTAGGTTGGCAGGAAAGGCTGTAGGAGCTACCCTAAATGCTAGTTTTAGTTATCAAGTAATGAAGGACGAGTTAATGGAATTTGGTGGTAATGATCCGAAAGTTCTCAACCTTGTTAACTTGAAGCCAGGTGGACCACACAGCACAGAAAATGTTGTGGATTTTAGTCCTAGCAATAGTGATGTAAAGCTTTGGCAGACTGGGAGCTTTCCACGTGAACTACATAACGGATTGGTCCTCCCTTCTTATTCTAATGATGTAAAGTTATCCCATGAGGCATTGCTGAATTCTGGCTTGGGTTTCTCTAAATCAATCAGTTTCCTATATCAAAAACTTGATGAGGGTAACTTCCATAATTCATCACAGGTAGACTCGGAACATTTGGGACCACTTAAATCCCAAATTCTTCTGAAACCAGTGTCAGCTCAAGAATCAAACCAACAGGAGTCTGAAGAAACTGAATTTTCCATTATTGAACAAGGAGTAGAAACGCTGGAAGGGGGTTCCTTGCAACTTGATCAGACAGGAATTCAAACAGTTGATGTGTCAACAGTTGAAATCATTAATATGAATGAGATTATCAAGGATGACGACATATTTGTCGACAAGAACACAAGATGTGATTCAATGGATAACATATGTGCTAGTTGTGTGAATGGGGCCGTGGAAGATGACAGCAAATACATATGCAGTAGTTCAGGTGTCAATCTACCTTGTGTGAAGGTTGCGGATACAGTTTCTGAGACATCAGAGTTTCTTGGCCAAGAACACTACCTGAGTGTTAAATCAAATTATAAAGCACATAAAATGGAAAAAAAGTCACATAGCCTTGACGATATCACAGAATCTGTTGCAAGTGATTTCTTAAACATGCTGGCCATGGAGAGTGGCTCATTTGGCTCAACTAGTGATGGTGATCCCCAGTCTCCCAGAGAGCAGCTTTTAAGACAGTTTGAAAAAGAGGCTCTAGCTTCAGGTAACTTTGCTTTAGATTTTGATGCAAATGAGAAGGAATTAGAGACAGATACCTTTGGATATAGCTGTGGGGATTGTGCTGTGGATTCTGATTTGTCCTTAATTATTCAAGCTGCTGAAGAGGAGCATGCAAGGGCGAATCAGTCATTAATACAGCGAAGGAAGGCCAAAATTCTTGAAGATCTGGAGACTGACTCATTGATGCAACAATGGGGTTTAAATGAGAGGGACTTTGAAAATTCTCCCGTGACTTGGTCTGGTGGATTTGGAAGTCCAATTGAACTATGTGATCAAGAATCATCCATATTACCTTCAATTGGACAAGGACTTGGTTCATTTGTTCAAACTGTGGGTGGAGGCTTTTTGAGGTCCATGAATCCTTCCCTCTTCAGAAATGCTAAAAATTGTGGAAACCTCATCATTCAGGCTTCTAATTCAGTTGTTCTACCCGCAAAAATGGGCAATGATATATTGGAGGTACTGCTGCATGTGGCATCTGCTGGAGTTGAAGAGCTGTGTGATCATATTTATAAATTAATGCCTTTGCAAGATATCACCGGCAAATCCATTAAGCATGTTGAGTGGGATGCTACAACCAACAGGGGGGCTCCTGGAAGGTTAGCAATTGTGTTTGTGGCATACTGGTGAAAGATTGTGTTTTCACTACTATCATGTCATGTTTTTTTTACACAATATTATCATTTTTTTTCTGATTTCCTTTTGTTATTCTGTTTCAGCCAGGGATCATTGCAATATGATTTGTTTGAAAAATTTCCATATGGTTATTTAACAGATGAAAGCATGGGCTTGAACTCTATATCTCTACAAGCTATAGCTCCTATGACTATTAATAAGATCGAAGCCCTTTTGATAGAAGGGTTGAGAATGCAGTCTGGCATGTTGAACGAGGAGGCATCTTCATACATTCATCCACAATATACAAAGATGCCTGCCTTTGGAGGCAGAAGAGCCAATCTTAGAGGGTTTCCCACATTAGAAAGAGTTGCAAAATTGCAACTAGAAGATAGTGGAGAAATTGACAATGATGTTGATGGATTGATGGGTCTGTCAATAAGATTGGATCAGTGGTTGAGATTGGATTCTGGCATTATTGAAGGAGATCAGAATTTGGAGCAAATTTTGAAGATCCTTAAAGTACACCATTCTGAAATCACAGAATTAGATGATGAAGGGTTGAAAAATGCCATGGCCGAGGCAAACACATATGGCAGAAAGCATGGACTCATGGGGAACCAGTTAACAGTGGCTTTTGTGATCCAGCTTAGAGATCCTCTACGAAATTATGAACCAGTTGGCGTTCCAATGCTTGTTATAACTCAGGTTGAAAGAGTTCACATACATGCAATGCAGCAAGACCAAATCAATTTTCTTGAGAGACAGAAAAAGGAAATGGAAAATGAGGCCCTGCTAAATGAGAAGAGTATGGAGAACACAAATATAGATAATGAAGCCCCTCAGTTTGGATTTAAAATCAACCAGATTCATCTTTCAGGTGTCCTTACCAAACCTGGAAACAGGTTACTTTGGGGTACTACAGCTCAGCAACAATCTGGGTTCCGTTGGTTGCTTGGCAGTGGCATGGGTAATAGTACTGTCAAACATTCATCTTCAAAATCAAAGGCTATTGTTAGATCATCCCCACAGTTTACCAAAAATTTGCTGAATGAGGATATCCTGTGGAGCATTTCTTATGTTAATGATAACATGGGGGCTAATAATGGTAAAGAGCTGGCATCTGAAAATGGCTACATTCGGAACCCTGATATCATCTTCCCAAATTGAACCATCAGATCATATGTGACATGCTATTTTAGCCAATTTCGTAAATTTCTCCATGTAGATAGTCATATTAGTAGATTATCCAGGAAGTTATACGAGTCAGCTAGCCCAAATTTTCATAGATATTGAATTCCCTGGCCTTCTTGGAAACGACCCTTTCTTTCAATCATCCTCCTGATTTTGGAGATGTATATCCAAATTTAAGGACTAGAGTAGAGTTATAAGCCTATCAGGTTTGTACTATAAAGAGTCTTGCTGTATTGTTTGCTCTGATATGCAGCTGATAACACTGCTTGGAATTAATAAAATGTAACTTAAATTATTGTGTCTTCACTTTTCATGGCCAACTTGTTTCTTTATAAATTTTCATTACCACCTTGAATGCCCAATTACCAATTTACCATTGCCAGTTGAGTAGAAGCATACCAAGTCCCATCCGATTATAGTTACCTGATTGGATAATCCATCTCTTGTGGCTTTCTTTATGGAGCAAATCAGTATGTGTTTTTTTATTAGAAATAAGCGGAATTTATGTGGCCTTAATTATAGAGTGAGCAGAGTAAATATATTTAGATGAGTCATTTTTTGCTAAATTTATTAAGTGATGCTGAGTCTTCAGTGGAGTAAGGGAGAAACTTTCCACTCTATGATATAAGCTAAGCCAAGATGGCATTGATTTCGTCACTTTAGTGTGGTTTACTCGCACGGTTTTGTGCACTATCTCTTCATAAACTGTACGGTTTAAAGGGAAGAAAAGTAATTCTGAAAATTTGAACGTACATAATGAGTAAAATGATTAATTTTTGCCTTGAAAACTGGTATTATTGGGAGATTATGAGAAAAGTATGTGATATATCTCAATATACAGAGTGGGAGGAACAGGCATAAGCCTCCCACCTCCTCTTTTCAATTTCTTTAATGGCTTGATAATCATTTCTTAATCACTTTTCAACCACTTCTTACAGTTTCTGAATGAAGGGTGATGAGAGGATGAAAGATGGAATGATTAAAAGGGAATAGTTTCTCTTAGTAGGGAGTTCAAAAACTTATCTTCAGCTTTCAAACTTTCAATTTTTTGATCTAATTTGGGGTAATGAGGGAATAACATTGTTTCTATTGTGGTACGGATTATAAATGTTTAATGGTATATTGAAATGTTAAACTTATCACAACCTCTTACCTTCTTATTAGTTTTCCCTCACAATTATCTAAAACGGGAGGAAGACAACTGTTTTACATTTCACCCTTTTCCTTTCCTTTTCATTTCATGTCTTCACTTTTCTCTCCATCTCATTCTTTATAAAACTTCCAATCCTTGTCCAAGGAAGAATCCATTATTAGATCTGGTCGTATTACGCTTCAAGCTTTTGTAAGGCAATCAATGGAGATAAAAACAGAAAGAAGGTTTTTTCAGAGATTTTTTCTTTCCATTGAAGAAGGGCAGTACCATTCTAACATTCTTTGAATCAAGCATGCATTTTATTTATGGGTTTAACGTTTCTCATATTGCTGGAGATAAATTTATTTACTACAAATATATATATATATATATATAAAAGTGTGTGGAGTTCATGTGGATCCAAATGAGAAGAAAAAAGAGAAAGAGAAAATACGAGCCTTGTGCAGTATTGTAAGAAACAATAAAACCCTTTATTTATTTATGATAAGTAGAATACTCCATTTTTGCCTCTCCTCTTGGTTTCAGCAGCAGTGTAACGTGAATTTATGCTGCTTAAAGAATGAAATCATTTTTAGATGTTCTTGGATAAACGTCTACAGCTGAATCTTTCTACTCCTACATACTCGTTTGTTAAGGTCCTCTAATGCTCATTACTACAGTTTAGTTTAGAACAGTCATTTTTTCATGAGTCGTTTTTTTATCACAGGAACTAGTTCACTGGAGATCATGCTGTCTGTCACTTCTTTGACATCATATGTGTGATATAGTAGCATGAAGCAAGTAAAGGATGTCAATCTATAACGCATCCTTATTCTCAAAGATATGAAGTTCATCCTTTTGTCAAGTAGTAAGAGGTGAAAGGCATTGATATATCTTATTCATTTTTTTTATTTTATAATATCCACCTCATAGTCTTTTCTGCTGGTTGATTAATCTTGATGAATTGTAATTTATAATTACTTTTCTGAGTCTCCTCAACCGGTTCATCCTTCGTGTTAGTCCGGTTTGAACATTGTTGGACCCTATAAAGAGAACGACTCTCCCAATACCATTTTTTCTATCAGGGCCCGAACATTTTTTCTACTTC
Source organism: Gastrolobium bilobum (assembly GCF_033153095.1). NCBI lineage: Eukaryota > Viridiplantae > Streptophyta > Magnoliopsida > Fabales > Fabaceae > Gastrolobium > Gastrolobium bilobum. Next base: position 93,298 of record NW_026896542.1, read on the forward strand.
CATCGCAGTTTGCAAGGAAAAATTTTTCCTTGCAAATTTCCGTCACTAGTTGACCATTTTTTGGTAGTGTACACGATATCACTCTTTAAACGACACAAACTCCTTACCATTTATACCAATAGTATTTGGTGTACTTTATAATTATTAATGATGGCGCTATTGCTATATTCTGTTTTTAGAAACATAGTACCTACCAAAAACTTCTGTTGTGGAAAGAGACACCACTAGCAGCATATTTTCCTATATTTTTTCTTCAAAGTCCTTAAAGATCAATCGTACATGAGCAGTTACCGACTCTTACACTGTTGAATGCCTTACAATACGAACAGTACATGCATTATTAATTAGAATTACTAGTGACTGTGGCCAACAAAACGTACTGCCAAAAATTCTTCATATTCGAGCTAGCAAGAACTTGGGTGAGCGTGCATGCCTTCGTAGGTTGTTATTACATACGTTGGATCATCCTTGTCTCTCTCAACTCTCTTTTTTACAGGGCATCCGTCCACAGAACACCTATAGTAATTCCTGTAATCAGATACTCTTAATGATATAAGTAGCTTACAAATGTGCAACTATTCATAAAAACAAAGAAAGAAAAAGAAGGTGATGATCATTTCACACCCGTCTAAGTTACACTCTCAATCTTGACCTTGACCGTTGATCTCATTTATATCTAAGGGCTCTAATTTTTTAGTAATATAAGACATTGGATACAAGTGGATCAATGATCAAAATTAAGTGTAACTCTTACACTAGTATAAGAATATCTTGCACACAAAAAATAATGATAACTTCCACAAAAAAGCATACGTATTTCAAATGTTACATATATCATAGGCATATATACCTTGGATAGGGGCTGTTCTTCACCATTTTCTTTCCGTACTTCCTCCATTTGTATCCATCGTCTAGTATTTCAACCTCTGACTTTGTTTTGAATGCAACTCTCTCTCTAATTTCCTTCTTCTCGCATCCATTGCCAGCATCTCCTAAGACACCCAACCAATGACTATAAGCATAAGCGAAAGAGAAATATATAGAAGCCAAAGATAGGAAATCCATTAATAGTTGAATATGTTCATATCCATTACTATAGTATTGATCAAATTGAATCACTAGTTGAAAATGGCTATAAACATCTCATGCTACAAAACAAAACACACTTTCATCTAAGGAACTAAAGCTTACTGCTAGAAGACCCCACAAAGTAGCTGCCACCTCCTCCAAAGTCACGTTCTTCATTGGCTTCATAGACCTGTTTTGAAACATGCTCAGAAACAAATGACTCTTGATCATCATGTAGCCATTGATTATCATCGAATTTCAAGTACTCAGACAGTTCAAAAGGCCACTGGTTGGTGACGCTGTCAGGTGAATCTGCTTGTCTTGGATTTCTATCTGTCATTTTGGTACAATTGATACGAAAACAAAGGATCACGGCGCACACAATATATATAAATAAACACTCCACAGCCATAGTCTAGTGAGGTGGCTTCATGGTGACCTTCCTATGAAGTTTCAAAGGTAATGAGAAGTAGAAATGCCACGTGTGTATATATATATATATATAGGATTCTATTTTCTCATGTTGTAGGAGATAATTATCTCCTACTACTACTATAGACACATGATGTGGTGGAGAACATCACCTATTAAAAAAAGAAGAAAAAAATGGTGGAATAACTTTTGATGTGAGAATAATATGAGATAATTATCTCATGTAAAATGAGACAATAATTTTATATATATATATATATATATATATATATATATATATATATATTGGAAAAGAATATCTATGAATAGTGAATAGAGGACAAATTAACTAAGAGTGGGGCATACCAAAGATGACTTGGGGAAGACTTCAAAGAGATGTTAATGCTAATTGAGCAACAAGTCTCGTTGTTAGACCAACCCCTTCACAACGGAAGTGCAAGTCAAAATCAAAAGTGATGGCTTTATTTGTGGTCTTATGCAACTTTCTTCGAACCACAAGTTTTAAGCTCTTGCTTCTAGATTAGACTCTTTGTAGTGGTCCATCCAAAAGTTAATGGGAATTTAAAGATTAAGTGAATTGCTTCAACGAACAGGGGAAAAATGAATAAGATAGTGGAAGTGGAAGTCTGAATTTTCTCTCTTTAATTAAGTAGGAAAATTATTTAAATAGCTTCTGCGTATAAGGATTACCTCCACTCCACATTCCCTAGTCGATAAATGCAAGGTGTATATCAATTTTTTTAAATTTTTTTTCTTCATATTTCCCATGTTCCCAGTACAAAGTTAGTATAAAATGATTTCCCTAAAATGATTTGTCCATCAAATTTTAGCTAGTACATTTTTCATTGTTCAATTGTTAGCTGTTCTAAGCAATTCCCTAAAGATGTTAATAGAGTGTTTAGTTACGCTTTTTATTGCATTTGACAAAAAAACTAATTTTAATCGACTATAAAATGGATCACTTTTTTTTTTTTTTTTTTTTTGTAATAATAAAATGGATCACTTAGAGTAATATAATTTTGATAAATTAAGTTTCATTCAGGTTCAATGATGGAATCTAGAAGAAAAGTTATTTGATTTGTAGAAGAGATTTCTTTTGTTGGCTAAGCATATGTTATAGGAACAGAGTTTCAAGTTTATCAGATTTTTATTACTATCCTTAGTCTGTACAATTAGCTTTCCTTTGCTCCAATTAGCTTTTTTTTCCTAGTAATTTGAAAGATATCCTCTGGCCTAAACCGAAGACTAATCCTCAGTCGAGGATTGTCGGACCCTTTTGGGGCGACTCTCCCAAATCTTATTTTTTTCATTTTCAGAGTTTGAACTCAAGACCTGTTAAGGGACTCAAGCTCCTTACCACCTGTACCAAAGGAGTTTGGTACTCCAATTAGCTTTAACATGACTAGAGATGTATATTAGTAATTATCTGTCTGGAGAGAAAGTGATCCTATACCAAATTCTGGTTCCTGAAAATGGTGATAGGAGTCCCAAAACACTTACTAGTAGTCTTCCCTGATTTCAGGGGGTAAGTGGTGTTCTTCCCTGATTCAAATTAGCAAATATAGCTAATAAAAGTTGACATCATATTTTGTCTCGTCATTGATTGCGTCATTGATTGCCTCATATATGCAATATTTCAATTCTCAATACTGAGTTTAGCTTTATTCTGAATTTCTTATGATGAAACCAGGGAAAACTAACTACAATGGTCAGCTTCAAGCGCCTTTCCTCTTACAAGACAATGAAGACATAATATCTAATCAAAGCATCCACTCTTTTCTAAAGTATTCAACACTTGTTTCTAGGAAGCCTCACATATATAAAAATTAATTCTCATGTTACAGTAAGTTAACTATTTCCTGTCTCTTTCAGTTCGTAAATGTGCCCAAATTTTTTTTTTTTTTTCCAAAAAATTGATGGGATCCAGCTTGTTTCTATTTACAGGAAAAATAGATGATTTTCATCGGCAGAAGAAATACAATGCCCTATAAATATATAGGAAAATATAAGAATTGTTGTTGCAAAAAAAATTAAAAATGTATTATAAATAGTATATAATTATAAAGGTCATAAATTATTTTTTTAATATTATAACTACATATAATTCATAACACATAGTTATAAGATGTACCAAAAAAAATTAAATACTACCTGTAATATATAATTAATTTTTTATTTTTTTTGCAAGATGTCATACAATACAAAATTAAATACTACCTGTAATAACACCACTTTTTTTAAGTTATATGTCAACTTTTTGGAGTTCTCACAATTATTTTCTAATTATACCCTCATTCTAAATTTATATTTATAAATTTTATTATTTATCCTAATAATTAACCCTAATAACAAACAATTTATCTCCCTACCTTCAAAACCTTAAAAATAACTTTATACAATTATCAAATAGCTTTTTTTTTTAATTTTTTAATTTTTTTTAACTTTAACTTATAAGTAGTTTTTGTGTGTGGATGATATAAATAGATTTTAACTTAAAAAAAAATACCGAACAGGCTCTAGACTGAATAAAAAAAAAAATGTAACTTAAAAAACAGTTCTCTATTTTGTTATTTTCTTTTAGGAGTATGAAATTGATGATTTTATTAGAATCATCTGATTTGAATTTTTTTTCTCTAACTTGTTCCCTTCCTAATGCTGTCGTTTGTGAAACTCTTGTGCTTACATTTTACGGATACTTATCAAGATCTTTATTTAGTTAGTAATATTTTTAACAGTTATATGTCAATAAATGGATATCGGTACAAATTCCACTAATCAATCATGTACGATCATAATACAACAAATTTCTTTGACTGTTTCAAGATGTCAATAAATGGATATCGGTACAAATTCCACTAATCAGTTATGTAATCAAAATACAACAAATTTTTTGTCCCAGTAAGTTTACAACACAGAAATTATACTTTATTATATATACCAAAAAAGAAATTATACTTTATTTTCAAATTAAGCTACCTGCCTAATCGATTAGCAGTGTCAGTGGTAGAGGAGTGATTCTTCCAATCACAGAGCCGAAAATGTTCTGAGTGGGACAAAATTGCAATTAAAATATTTCTTTGAGTTATAAGTGGTGTTATTAAAACCGGATCCATCACTTGGTCCGGTTTCAGCTACTATTGTAAAACTTAGCTCGACTCGATCGGGTAGATCCGAAATTCGATGAATCGGTTATTGGACCAATTTGGGTTAAGCATTGAATGATCGGTCACGCATCGATCCGGTCAAATCCGGTCAAAATCAGTGAAATTCGGTGACTTGTGACCTGATCGGGTCATGCATTTAAAAAAAAAACTAAAAAATTGAAATGGTTTCATCTTGTCAGAAAAAAATGTAGAACTCATTTTAAAACTTTTTTATATTTTTATCTGATAGTATACTCAACAAATTTTATGTTTCATATTTTTGAGCTTATTTAGTGAAGCTTCATTTTAAATATGGAGACTGAGAATTGAAACTAGCTCGTTGGAGTGAGGAGCGCAACTTCTTACCAGTAGGCTAATCTCATTTGTTGGATAAAATGCATCATTTAATATATTTATTATATAACTATTAAGTTAATAGAATTATTTCAAAAATTGCATTTAATGGGATTTGAACCCATGCGTTGAGGATATACAACATAGTAATTACGACTAGACTACATCAGGTTATTGATTGAATTTCACCATTTAAAATATTTATTACATGATTAAGTATGTATATATATATCCGGGTCATGCGGTTCAACCAATGAGCCACCGGTTGAACCATTGACCCAGTGAATCGATACCCCGACCGAGTTAGTAACCGGTCCGATTCTAATAACATTCTATATGGGCAAAATAACATGCTTATAATTAAACACTTATATGAAATTGTCGAGGCGATCATTATCTACATGAGAAAAATAATAATATAAATAATAACTCACAACTAAAATCATATATAAATTTGAAGGGACAATTATCCTTCCTCACTATAGTGTGAATGATTGAGTTAAAAAATTTCACATTAGTTAAAAATAAACTAAATGAGCATCATATAAGTGGAAGGATCCATGCACTTAATATCTTAAGAATTTAGGTTTGATTGTGGTGTTCTAAGCCTTTTTAATGTTTTTGCTCACTTGATTCTTAGTTGGCGGTCTCTCTTCGCTATGAGCTCCCCCTACACGGGTCAACAGTGGTATCAGAGCTAATGTGGATTGGCATGTGGTGATCCGAGTATGTCTTGATAAGTGTAGTCAAGCCTTGATAGAAGAGTCAATCTTTGATGTGAAGCCAAATATTGATGAACCCCATAAATACTCGAAGAAACTTATCTTTGAGGAGGGAAAGAATGTAGGCCTAAGACTCACACTTGAGGGGGAGATGTTGAGAAATTCAAGTGAGAATGATTGAGTGAAAAAGTCTCACATTCGTTAAGAATAAACTAAGTGAGCAGTGGAAGGACCTATGCATATAATGCCTTAAAATTTTGAATTTAATTGTGGTGTTACAAACCTACTTAATATTGTTGTTTACTTAGCCTATAATTGACAGTCTCTTCCCACCATGAGCTCCCCTCCACCATACAACAACTACTTCATTCTTCTTGACATGCTTTCTCTTATGTAACTGTTATAAGAATTGATGTATGAATCCTCAATAGGTAGGGATGTTTAACCATGGAAGTGAATTTTGATGATGCACAGATACAGGACAGGAATAATTCATCGGCCCGAGAATTAATTAGAAAGGAAAACTTCGTTATGTTTATCCACACTTGGCACGGTTATATGGTAATTAAAATTGAGATTTTTTTATTTAAAAAAAAAATAAAATTTTATCTAAAATTGAAAGGGGGATAAAAAATTATAAAACAAAAAATTTTAATATATAAAAAATTGTCAAAGCGTTTAAAATTTTAATGAAATTATTTTGATTAAAAAAATCATTAAATCATAAAAACACAAGTTTAAATCAAGATTTTAACTGCTACGAGACAATAACTTGCATCACTTGAGAAACCTGCTCGAGTGAAAGCCGGTGATTTTACAAAGAAGACAAAAACAGCAATGAGTTTCTTATAATGCTTCTCAAAGCAAAGTATTAAGCATTTGAAAATGACACTATAAAGCTATGTGGTGCTGGTAGTATCCTTTAACATTTTTCCAACATATAGACGCCTTTTACTATATATTTTATTTGGGATAAATTATTCTATTTATTTTTTTTATATCTACCAGACTATCATTCTCTATCATCATTAGATTAAAATCTCAACTAACATATAATATTTTTCTCTCCTTTTGAAATTCTAATTTAACGGTATTAGAGATTAATAGACAAAGTAAACATAAAAAGAAATAAAAAATAACCTATACCATTTTATTTAATCTCACGTGCTAAATAATTGTCCAGATTAATTATCTGCCCATACTAATAAATGTGTGACTACTTGTGATCCCTTCATTTGGTAGTTTTCTGTTTCTCTTGCTGCATTTCAAAGCTTAACTTTCAGACATAAAAGTTCTAAATGAGGATATATTGAACATAAAGCCCAAGGCTGCTTCATATTCTAAAAGGGGAGTAGGTTTCCCGATCCATAGTTGTGTGTTTTTTTAATGTCGCTCTATTTATCATTGCAGATGTGGGCAAAAAAATTAAAATAATGCATTTAAATTAAATAATTACACATTTAATGTTGTTTTGTAAAAAATTACACATCTACTGCACAATGTGACGCCACTTTTGGACGTCACATGTGACGCCCAAAAAGCGGCGTCACATGTGTGCTCTATATATTTCCCCACTCCCTCCATTCAATTCACACCTCTTCTCTCACTCTTCATATCTCTCTTCTCCACCAACATTCCTTTATCTTTAATTTAGTATTTGAATTTTATTTCTTATTCTATTTAAAAATGAGCTCAAATCCTGATTCTGTTCGTGTTGTGTTATATTACAATGGTAGGAAGGTAGAAGGTCGACGAGGTGTCATCTTCGATGGTGAAAAAAGGCCGACACGTATCCAACACAACACAACCATTGGCGAACTGCATCAGAGAATTCGGCAGAAGTTAAGTCTTCCAGACAACTAATGTGTCACTGAGATCACGACAAGGGTGTGGTAAGGTGATAAATACATTAGTTTGAAAGTGTTTGACGATGAAGACTTGGAGATGACAATGGAAGAATTTTGCAACCAGTCAAGGACAGATTTTCTAGAGTTGTATGTCGACATCGCCGCAACCGAGAATGCTCCCTTACCGGTGATGTCAGTTTATTTAAATTCTCCCCGTCTTCCAGCTTCTCCTGCCGCTCATGCGTCTCCAGTTGGTAACTTTTCTGAGGGAGATGAAAATGATCCGACTTGGGAAATGCATGACGAAGATGACGATGACGACGATGAAAATATGGCAATTGAAGAACATCTTCTGGCGGAGGATGCTAGTGCTTCAGAAGGAGATGAATCCCGTGAGATGGGTGCGTCTCAAATCCCAATATTCCATCAACCAGTCGTCGCGCAAATGCCGCAGTTGAATGACGTTGCGTCTGCCCGTTCGGTATTCACCATGAAGGTAATTGCTCTCATTTGTATATAACTGAATAGATAACTGATTTAATACCTGAATTAGTAAGTTTGTATTAAAAAATTATAATCCGCAATTGCAGGTGACACAGATGTTATTCCTTTTTGGGAAGGAATTCCGCATTATTCCTACATTGATTGGAGTTATCAGAGCGAACAAGAATCATGTACTGATGGTTCTGTCTCTGGATCGGCTTCAATACAAGGTCCGTGGCAACTGGGTGACATGTTATTTGTCAATCAAGAATTTGCAACAAAAAAAGATGTCCAAATGGCACTTAAGCACAACCTCATTAGGGAGCATCAAGAAGCCATTGTAATTGAGAGCACGCATGCAAAGTTGTCTATGAAATGTTGTGCGTATGATCAAGGTTGTCCGTGGCGCGTAAGGGCGATCAAACCGGTGTTTCGTGAAAATTGGAAGATTACGAGATGAGGTGAAAAACACGAATGTGTGAATGAGCACATTTCTCAGGGTCATAGACAGCTCGATGCGGACGTTATTGCAGATCTCGTCATAGGTACGTATTTATTTGCCGTATTGACATGTCAATGTTTACGTACTTCCGTGCAATTAAATTCGTTCGATGTTATCGAGGCACTAGTATCCTCTTCAATGCTTTGATGATAAAGTCAGAACCATCTGTGTCAATCTCTTTGGTGCAAGAAAGGATAACTGTTAAATATGGCTTTCAAGTTTCCTACAGAAAGGCGTGGTATGCGAAGCAAAAAGCGATGGCAATTATGTACGGTGATTGGGAGGAATCGTATGCTTTTTTGCCTAGGTGGTGCGAATACATGTTTCGTTTTTCTCTAGGTTCATTTTATCATATACAAACAAATGATCTTTATGCGGAGCAGAGCTTAGTTTCTGGAAAAAAGGTTTTTCATCGCATTTTTTGGACGTTTAGACAATGTTGTGAGGCGTCCAAATTTGCCAAACCCGTCATACAAATTGATGGAACACATTTATATGGGAAGTACAAAGGAAAATTGTTGGTGGCCACAGCCCATGATGGTAATAATGAATGTTTACCGATCGCTTTTGCCATCGCAGAAGGCGAAACTTTGGAAGCATGGGATTATTTTCTCGTATCCATGCCCACATACCAGCATCCATAATGTGTGCCCGGCTCTGGATGAGGAGGAATGGGTGGAGCAATGGGTGAGAATCATATCTATGCCCACATTTGAAGGAGAATATGGCAACCACCCATGTCAGTTCGACGGGCATCTGTCAATTCACACAAATTCCTGAACAAGTGTGTTAAAACCGCAGATCCCCAGCTGAATCGGCCAATGTCCTCAAATCCTCCACCTAGCAACGGGACAAGCCGGTCAGCAACCAAAATTGCTACCTCCAGACTTGTCTGCCAACAACCAAGTCCCCAACATCCGGGCAATGTGGGCTTTTGTGAAGTAGATCTCGACAGCGTGATTCCCCTCATGATCAGTCCACCGGGTATAATGCCGATCCAAGAATGAGATGCAGAGGTCGCCGGAATGATGGAACTCACCGACCTCTGGAACATGTCCAAAAACAGCAGCACAAGCAGCGTGCCAATCCTCGGAGGTCGATCCGGTGACGACATTGCCGTCAGTCGGCAAGCCTAATATGCCTGCCACATCTTGTAAGGTGATCGTCATCTCACCTTGGGTCATGTGAAAGGTATGTGTCTCTGTTCTCCACCTCTCGACCAGAGCACTAATTAAAAATGTATCGATCTGTGATAAATTACGCAGTTATCACGTGTTAACGAATTTTATTGAATAATTACATAAATTCAAAACGACATAAATAACATACTTGGATATGTTGCATCCTGGCAACATGTATGAATCCCGCCTGTCTTAGGTACTCTTCGACAACCGGTGGAATAGCACCGGTAGGTGGCCCCCTTGTGGCTTTCCACGTCTGGTCTTAATTTTTCGTACATGCTCTGTATTCCACACTCGCTGTGAAATATGCGCTTTTTGCGCCCTCTTTCGAAGGACCTCTCACCTGTACGGCCCAGGGATGATCCACATGCTGGGATCAGTGGGCTCTACATCCGACTCAGATCCCGATGAAGATGATGACTCATCCATTATCCTCAACTATATAATATAAAACAACATTTAAATTAATCACATGTAACAACCCATTTTATTTACAATTTAGTTAAGCAGTGACATAATTGATTATCACAAAAATTAAGCATGTGCGTCATTTATTTAACTAGAATCGAAATTTACGAAGTCCCGCCAAAACGTAGAACAGTTATTTATTTGCAATTAAATAATAATAATACATCGGACAAAAATAATATAATACTAACTGAATACTTAACCCTAGGTCACTACCAACTTGTCCAATACGTACTAATCATCACACCTAACTAACTACAAAGTTATGCACTCCCGCATTAATAACATCATACATACGAAATTTACGAAGTCCCTAACACTATTTATAAATCACTAATTAATATGCTAAACCCTAATGCATAATTAAAAATTAATAATAATAACTACGTAATAATAAAATTACTATATCACTACAACATTCATAGCATGCCACAAAATTTCTAAGTGACTATCCTAATGTTCCAAGTCTCTAATATACAATCAATCCTAACATGTATTACTAACTAGCACTGTTATTTAAATGTATACGTATGAGGTATTAAGACCTTACCTACGTTGGCAGAGCTTCACTACGAACCGCGGTTAGAGAGAGGTTAGAGAGGTAAATGAGTAAGGAATGAAAAAAAGAAAGTGGGATATATATAGGTTGCACATGAGACGCTCCCTTTGGGCGTCATATGTGACGCTCCAGTGGGACGTCTCATTGTGTAACAGATGTGTAATTTTTACAAAATAACATTAATGCATAATTATTTAATTTAATTGCATTATTTTAATTTTTTTGCTGTGTGCTGTTCTTTTGGATCCCCTGCTGCTCCAGTTACGGTACAGCTGCTCCAATACTAGATCATCTGCTCCCTCATAAAGCTTGCTATTAATTCTTGGATAACCGTAATTTATTAAAATTGTGTGAACCATTTTAAAATTATGATTACCTCTGAAAGACATTTTTATACCTATTTTTTTTTTATAAACATTTTTTAATACCTATTAACTACTAATTTAAACGATTTTTTCTATTTTATTTTTGTAAAGTTCTCTAACCAGAAAATGCCTCTAAATGAGTCCAATTTATAATTCATGATTAACTTTACCATGACCAAGTCTTTCGCATTCAACAAACAACATGTGGACTTCTATAAAATTATTTCTTTTGTATCGTGAGCGTTCAAAAAAATATAAGAATAAAATATGGCAGTCTCATTTCTTGGTTAAGCAATAAATTTCCTAGATATATGCCAAAATTCATTCGCCAGCAAATGCATCAAGACTAGCCAGACAAAATATATAAAACACACAACATGTTATCAAAAAAAAAAAAAAAAACACACAACAATAAAAAATGGTTAAGGCAATAAAAATCAAAAAAAATTTGCTAAGCTTATCCAAATTCAAATAGTAATTTCTCTACCTGTTCTCTCCATCTCCCTGTCTCTTTTAGCCGGCTAATGTAATTAGAACCACTAAAACGAGCTCGACTCAGCGGATCAGTTCGTCCAACTCTCTAAATGAAGTGAGACGGGTTAAGTTTTTCAACTCATCTCAAAAGTGAGACGAGACAGGATGAACTCATTTTTTGACGGATTGATGGCGGACATAAGCTCGGGCTGGCGGACCAACCCGACAAATAGAACAGGGGCAGACTAAGTTTTTCAACCCACTTTCAAAAACGGGACGGAGCAGGCTACCTTATTTTTTAGCGAATTGGTGGCAAGGTAAAACCAGCTGTCCACTTTGCCATCTCTAAATGTAATTCTTCCCCCTTCTATCATCATATTTTGTCAGGGAAGATCTATCCACAATTTTTTTTTATAAATTACAATAAATATAATTAATTATACACTTTTAATTAAAGTATAACCGATCGTATTTATTAAGATTTATAAAAATTTATAAACTCAGAATCTGTAAATATAACCTTCATCTTTTGTTATCTGTGTATTCTAACAGCAGTTTATAAAAATCAGAAAGCAGAGTGAATGAGAATTCAAATTGGAGATCCAGAACAAACAAATTAAAATAAGGCATCGAACAATACATCATATCATATTACCACATCACAAATCACAACAAAAGAAACAGATCCACTGCAATACAAACACATGACCAAAAAAAAAAAAAAAAAAGCTTACAACAACTACCACTCTGCTTCAAACAGATACCCTTTTCACATTACATTATTCAAACACTGGTTTGGTCCTTGAGCATTCACACGAAACTTCAAGCAAGCTTAACCTCAATAGTCTTTGGCTTCTTAGGCTCCGGAGGAGGCAATTTCTCCACCGTAACACTGAGAACACCGTCTTGGCACACGGCGGAGATAGCATCAGTGTTGGCATTCTCGGGGAGAACAAACTTGCGCATAAACTTGCCAACCCTTCTTTCCATCCTCAGATACTTGGCCCCGTCTTTCTCTTCCTCTCTCTTCCTCTCTCCACATATCATAAGCATATTGTCATCTTCCACCTGAACCTTTATATCCCCAGATTTCAACCCTGGCATGTCAATCACGAACACGTAAGAGTTCGGATATACCTTCACATCCGCAGGAGTTGCAGCCATTGCCTTAGCATCTCGAACGTATGTTCGTGTCGGAGCATTGAATGTCTTGTCGGAAGCAGTGTCGTCCGGCAGGTCCATCATATGGTGTAGAGTGTGGAACATCGGAGAATCCAAACCCATCACCCTGAAATCCATCTTAGAGTTGCAAAGGATGTTGCTGAGAATGTAAGAAGTAATTTTCTTTGAGATATCTTTCTATGGAGACAAAGGTGGTGATTATGATAATTTAAAAAGTCTCGGGGGAAGAAGAAAATGGATGGTTCTGGAGAAATCAATGTTCTCAGGACCTTCTAGTAGTTTCGGTTACAAATTACAAGATCCGAACTGTGTGGGCCCTACTTGGAAATTCGAATAAGGACATAGGAAGAGAACACGTGGCTTATAGTTGTATACGTTCAATTCTTCTACCTTTGTTTCTAAGGATATTTTTTCTAAAGTTCTATTCTTCTAGTAGCCTCCCGAACCTTGTGGAATTTTTTTTTTCCCTCCTTTCCCATTAGGAGATTTTGTGGTTTGGATCTGGGCTCATTTAAGGACCAATAAATCAAAAATACTATGATTAATAATTAATTAATTATGAAACGATGAGAAGCAGAAATTACTTTATGTTAGATGAATGTTGTCAATTATCAATGACTGAAAATAAATAAATAAAATCTTGTGCATACATTTAAGAAATATTATTACGTATATCGGCATCTATCTATCTTTATAGAGGAGTTTTAGAGTCTACGAACCAATTTCGTTTTCACACTTAACCGGTTAATAATAATGATAATGAAGAAAAAAAAATGACACGTGTCTGTTTTAGATCTCACGAACCACATTCATTTTCACACTTAACCAGTTAATAATACTAAAAATAATAATAAAAATACAAATTAATGCCACATGTCTACTTTAGAAATGAAAATTATATACAAAGTAAAAATTAAATGAAAAATAAAAACATCAATTTAATGAGTCAAGCTCATATCATAAGCTCAATTTGTTGAGTCAGCTGACTCTAGTGATCGTTATGGAATCAACAAAGAATCTTTTGATCGACATATATATACATGGAAGTGGACTTTTTTTTGTGCATGTGAACTTCTTTCTTTATAGATTTGTTACTCTTGGGGCTTTTCAATCTTACGCCCACATAGACTAGTGCTGAGTGGGGTAGATTGTCCCTTGGCATGTTTGATGAATATAAGGCTACTAAATAAGTTTATATTATACGTTATAATATTTTTAATTGTTTAGAGTGATCATCGTATAGTATAAGTTTATACACTACGATCTCTTAATACATCAAAATGATATATAACTTAATCAGACCAAAGGGGATGAGATTAGACCTGATAAAAAATTGATGTATTAATATTATTGACTAGTGCAATTCTCATGAATTAAAATATTATTTTAATATTAATATATTAAAATAGAAATCAATTTTTTAAAAGATTAATTTTTAAAATATTGGAGATTTTTATTTTTATAAAAATTAATAATTTTTTGAATAGATTTTTAAAAAAATTAATCTCATGACATATTTGAAAAAAATTATCTTTATTAAAAGGTACTTTTGTCAAAAATATTTATTTTTATCCTATCTAGTATTATACAGCGTGTTATTAGACACTAAATGATATTATCTAATACAATACATTATCTTATATAATATCATGGCAAACGCTGGATAGTATTAAAATTTAACCAGATCTTATAAAATCAGGCCTTATGCTATTAGGTTGTTACGATCACGACAAGTATACCGGTCGTACAAGTAATAAAGTAACGAGTAAGATGTCATTCCTACGAGGATTAATAGAACCAAGTACTATTCTCTCTATTCCCACTAATTTGGACAGATCAATAGGTGTAGAGAAAAGTAATTTTTAATGAAAGAACTAAAAATAAAGACAATTGCAAGCAATAGTAATTCAAACTAAGAACGTCGAGAATTAAAATGGATTTAGGTGCTATTTGGTTGGGGGTTTCTTAAAATTTTCCCATCCAAATCAAGCTGGCAATTGTTGATTTCCTTGTTTGGTAGAGAGTTTCTTAAAATTTCCCCATCTATTCATATTGCATAGCTATACAGATTTGGCCTTTGAAATGGAGCAATTATCACTGTTTAAAAAGCTTGCTTCGACGTAGTTTTCCTTAGTTAGATGGGTAAGTGGAAGAAGGTGGAAGTTGACCCAGACCAAAATACCCTCAGGTTACCAAATTTTCCTGGTAAATTTTTTTCAACCAAACAACTTTTTTTACATTTTCCTACCAAACTCACTTTCCAAACATTTCCCTAATAATTACATTTTCCTAGTATTCAAAAAATTTCTCCTCAACCAAACGCCCCCTTAAAGAAATCAATAACGAGACTGTAGGTACAGAATATTTCTCCTCTAATCCTCCTTGAGTAGTTTAAATTAATTTCTATAACAATTTATCTCAACTGTTTCAAACAATTCATCTTCTAATTAATTGATTAGTTAAATCCTAATTTCTTAGTGACTTTAACCATATAACCTAATTGGAACCCAAATGTCTTAGTAATTCCTTTCCTTCAGATTAAGCATTAAGCTCTATGAATTATAAAAGTTTGCAATTCCTACAACTCTGTCTAGATCATGCAAGAACTAGTGTTTGACCCTGTCAGAATTAAAATCTCAACATGTCTATTGTGAACCATAACCCTCAAATCCCTATAAGAGTGATCAATTCATGCAAGAATGTATAAAATAATTCTAAGATAAAACACAAACAAGTTGAGAAAATTTATTAAAGAAACAATTTAAATCACAAAAGGATTCACTTTGGATCCATATCCCTAACTATAAAAGAAACTTAGTAAGACATATCTTGTTTAAACAAATTCAAGAAATAAAAAGAATAAGAAGAAGCCATGAACAAGAAGAAGAATGGAAATTAATGATGTTCAATTTCTTCAAGCTTCTCTCCCTGAAGTTCTATGATATCCACCTCTTGTTCTCTTTATCCTCATCTGCAGAAAATAGCTCAGCCAAATATGCTTTCATAAGGTTTTGGTTCTCTTTATATAACTCAATTCCAAATCTCTATCAAATCTTCAAAGATATCCTTTTTAGATGCATCTTCGAATCCACTTAAGTAAATCACGTGCTCCTGGTGCCAGTCCCGCACTACTGGCGTCGTGAAACAGTGGCTTCACCATATTATGCACTTCTAGTGCGGACTTGGCGCAAGAGACTTAGATTTTCCTTTCTTTTGCTCTTGTGATTTGATCTTTTTTCATGTAATTTTTGTTAGGAATGTGGCTTCCATACTCAAGAGGGGGGTGAATTGAGTATTATAAGATTTTCGCAAAAGCCCCCTTCTAGTTTCTAAATAATCAATTCAAGTAAACTTTGATATGTGGAAAGCTAATCAATGCATTCAAACAATCCATAACATATAATGTATCACAATTATTGAACTTATACTAGCACATACAAGATATCAAAGAAGCAATTAAAGCGCTAGAAATAAAGAGTTTAGAGAATTGCAAACACTATATATCCTGGTTCGGTCACCACTACTTGTGACCTACGTCCAGACTGAAGCCGCTCGATCAACTCTTTCATTAATGGTCAAGCTTCACGGGTGCTTGACAAACCTTTACAATCTTCCAAGATTTCGGGTTCTTGGATACCTTTCAATCTTCAAGTTTACGGGTACTTGGTAACCTTATAATTCACTCCAAATTTACTTAGGTATTTGGCTACCTCTCAAACAATGGGTTTCACAACCCTTTCAACTCAAGAATACAAGAAGGAAAATATTAGGAAATGAATATACACTCTCAAAGTGTGGATATACAACTTGAAGCACTATGGGTATATGATATTTCAAAATATGAGCTCAAATATGTTTGATCTTTGAAAGATAACAAAGAATATGCAAATGATAGTGTAGAAGCTCTCAAATCATCCTTAAGATGTGTAGGAATGGTGATCAATTCGTTTTAGGGACATAAGGAATGTATTTATAGTGATTTTTCATAAAAATAGCCGTTTATAACCGTTTAAGGATTTCTGCTCAGTAAGTAGTCGAATACTTTTCGTGAGGTATTCGAATACTTCATCAGGTATTCGAATACTTTATTCACAACAAGAACATTGTTTTGTATTTTCGGCATAACTTGAGTTATACTTGTCGGATTGATATGATCTTGGTCCTGCTAGAAATATAAAAGAAAGATCTACAAATTTTATGAAGAACACAAGATCTAAATCCATCATATTAGATACGAAAATTTGTATGGAAGGAAGCAACAAAATTAAGCAACAAATTTTAAGTTCAAATGTGTTCAAGTTTGCTTCCAACAACTTTTTTTGTGAAAGATCTTGACTTGATAAATATGTTTTGAAGTTATAAAATATGTCAAGGATCTTTTTTATGGGTTTTTCAAATTTCTTTCAAGTATATAAAGGTTATGATTATACAATTTGAAAAACATGTTTACTTTGAGAAAAACTTTGAGCTCATGCAATGCAATCTATCATATACCCTCACATATACTCTAAGTCCTAAAGATATATTACAAATATGATTTTAGACTTAGCTTCATGTCTTGTGTCTTGGATCTTTACCTGAACTTGATGCTTTGACTTGTTGAATATGACAATGATTGACACTTTGTTGGTTTTGATCATTTTTCACCATGGTTATGATATTGAGCTTCTCTTAGATGTTATCCATGGTTAGTTGTCTTTGATCTTGGTGTTGCTCTTCTAATTATTCATTGTTGCTCTTGATCCAATGATCTTGCCACTTTGATATGACATCACTTCTCTTGTGTGGCTACATCATACATCTTCAATATCCACATATGGTTGATGTTTTTTGCTTTTGATCAAAGCTCTTCTCTTTTTTGTTGTTGCCACTTTTTTATCGTCAAAACATACCTTGTATCTACAATTTTACCTACAAAACACAAGATTTCCATAAGAACAAGTTTGAGCATGGATTATTCTTGCTCTTTTAGCCTTTAAAACAACATATGTTGAAGGCATATCACATGTCTTATTGACTGTTTTAATGACGACAAAGCTTAAAAAACTTTATATCTTATTTGATTGTTGAAATAATATAGATATTAAACCAAAAAAATACAAGACAAAGTAAATCTTTAAGTTTTGAGTAAACACCCTTCTTAGTCCCTGTCAATATCTACGAAGTCCTTTTTAGTCCCTGACAATAAAAAAGGACCAAATTGGTCCCTGAAATTACAAAAAAAGGGCCATGTTAGTCCTTATGTCAACTCCCAAATATGTAGAGTGGCCCTTTTCTTGTACTTTCAGGGACCAATTTGGTCCTTTTTTATTGCCAGAGACTAAAAAAGACTTCTTAAATATTGCCAGAGACTAAAAAAGGTATTTACTCTTAAGTTTTTGTTAATCGTTAAATTAAGTTATAAAATTTTATGCACAAGATAAAAAACAAAAACACTTTTTTTTCTTTATTATCCAAGTTCTATTATGTGTAAAATTATATAACGCAAAAGATATAATAATAAATTTTCTTTTCTTTTATTTATTAATATAATAAAATAATATTTGTATAATTTTGAAATCTCTACCATATTCTAACTACTCTACCCCACTTAGGGATGTGCATGGGTCGAACCGAATCAGTTTTTTTGAAAAACTGAACCGAATTGGTTTAAATGGTTCGGTTCGGTGGAAAACGGTTCAGTTCGGAATCGGTTCGAAAATTGTTCGGGTCGACCCTATTTTGAAAAGAAAAAATTAAAAATTAAAAAAATAAAGTTATAAAAATCAATTTGGTTCGGTTTGAAAACGGTTCGATTCGGTTCGGAAACAGTTCGGTTCGGTTCAAAATGGTTCGGTTCTTAAACTGGTTCTAAAAACTGGTTCGATTCTTAAACTGGTTCAAAAAACCGGTTTGATTCATGAACTGGTTCTTTAAAAACCAGTTAGGTTCATGAACTGGTTTTTAAAAACCGGTTATTTTAAGGGCCAGTTCGGTTCAGTTCATGGTTCAGTTCAGTTTTTTGGTTATTTTGCACATCCTTAACCTCACTACCACTACCTACTACCATCATATATTTATTTAGTAATTATATATATATACAGGATCATTTGACACCAGTGTCAAATTTTAAATTTGACTCCTCATCTAAGAGCCATTTGATCAAAAAAGATCGATGTTGTCACAAATCATAGTCGTTGACTCCTCATCTAAGAGCCATTAGATCAAAAAAGATCAATGTTGTCACAAATCATAGTCGTTGACACTGGTGTCAAACGATCCTACCAAATATATATATATATATATATATATATATATATATATATATATATATATATATATATAGAGGTAGGATTCTTTGACACCGATGGAAATTTGACACCTCGTCTAATAGCCGTTAGATCATCTTATAATCAGAGTCGATGATCTTTTTTGATCTAATGACTATCAGATGATGTATCAAATTTCAAATTTGACACTAGTATGAAAGTATCATATCCTATATATATATATATATATATATATATATATATATATATATATATATATATAGAGGGGGGGTAGGATCCTTTGACACCGGTGTCAAATTTGAACTTTGACACCTCATCTGAGAGCCGTTAGATCAAAAAATATCAACGACTCTGATTTGTAAGCATGTGATACCATTGATATTTTTTGATCTAACGACTCTCATATGAGGTGTCAAATTTCAAATTGACACCGGTGTCAAATGATCATACCCTATATATATATATATATATATATATATATATATATATATATAAAGGATTTTTCAAGTTAATGGAGATAAGTTATCTCCAGTGAGCCCATAATGACGTCATTTTAGGGACGAAAATCAAAATATTTTTGTAATTTTAATATATTGTAAGGTTATATTAGTCTTTATCATTATAATTTTTTAATCTTATAACCCGAAAAGACATCGTTTTGAGCTCATTGGAGGTAAGCGACTGGAGAAATACTTAATATATATATGGGAAAAACATTTCTCAAGCTGCTTGAGATAAGTTTATCTCCGGCCACCCTAAAACTACGTCGTTTTGATTATTTATTTCCTTAGATTTATTGATTCTCCTTTGAATGTTATGATTCCCTTTTTCTTTCTCTTCCTTTATCACCATTGATCCATCTTTGTACGGTTATGATTTAGTAGCCGAAGATAAAGTTATCTCCGACAGCTTGAGAAATGATAAGCCCTATATATATAGTGTTTATTAAATATTTAACATTCAAATAGTTTTTTTATTTTTAAAATATTTGTATGTATTTAATCCAAATATAAAATAATTTTGATTTAAAAAAATAAAGCATAAAAAAATTATTATTTTTTGTACATAAAAAAATCTATTTTTTAAAGTGCCTCAAAGGGACTCTAGATCTTACTCTCTTATCCATATATTATCATGACCGCTGTATTGCGTTGCTGGTTTTTTGGACTTGGAGGCTCACCCACAACTAATGAAGAAGAGTAGCAGTGTCAGTACGTCTGGACCACGTGCTGTTGAGTCATTGCATGATTGTATACCCATTCAAGCTTGAACAAGTGTGTAAGTTTTAGATAGAAATTGTTAATCATATAGTGATAGCCATTTCGTTTTATATATTTTTAATGGGATAATGGACTCTCATTCAATAAGAGATGATAATCTCTTACTACATACACAATCTTAGTAAGTCACACACTTAAAAAAAAAACAAATGAAAATACAGACTTAAATCTCTATAGACGTGTGACGTGATGAATGTTTTTTTGGAAAAGTGTTTATCATTTTAAATAACACAACTTGTGTCATTTCACTTTCATAAAAGATGAGTCTCACACCTTTACTTTTTTTTGTTCATTCTTTCTCTTTTTATCTATCTCTTTCTCTCACTCAAAATCACACAATTTTACATTAGTAGACACTTTTCTCACATTTTCTTATACAAATTTCACACTGTTGAACATGCATTGCTCTAAACTTTTTCAGTTAAAGCGGTAGATAGTAAATTCACTAATAGTCACCCATACAGAAACTGACACGTGCCGGTTCGTTTCACTTTCCTCATTACTCCTCCTTTTATAATCTAATCGCCGAGAGACACAGAACACTAGCCAATTCTTTCTCATTCTTGTTCTGTCCTGTTAGCTTTTTATTATGCTATTGAAGTGACCAAAGATGAGTACTTTGTGTGCAAACGAGGATGTTTCAGTTTCAGTTATGTTCATGTCCCAGAAGAGATAGAGTGGCACATGCTTGACAAGTCCAAGTTCTTCATCCTAGGAGCAGCTTTGTTCTCAGGTCTATCAGCTGCTCTTTACCCTGTTGTTGTGTTGAAGACACGCCAACAAGTTTCCTCAGCAAACATCTCTTGCCGAAACATGTCTTCTTCCATCATGCTCCACGAAGGTTTTAGATGTTTCTACAAAGGTTTTGGCACTTCCTTGATGGGAACAATCCCTGCACGTGCGCTTTACATGTCAGCACTCGAAGTTACAAAGAGCAACGTTGGCAATGTTACTGTTCAGTTGGGGTTTTCAGACACCACTGCCATGACCATAGCTAATGCTGCTGGAGGGTTAGCTTCTGCTTTGGCTGCACAATTAGTGTGGACCCCAGTTGATGTTGTAAGCCAAAGACTTATGGTTCAAGGAAGCTGCAAAAATGTTTACAAGAATAGTTTTGATGCTTTTAGGAAAATTCTATGTGCGGATGGACCAAGAGGGTTCTATAGGGGATTTGGGGTTTCAATTGTGACTTATGCACCATCTAACGCGGTTTGGTGGGCTTCTTATTCAATGGCACATAGGCTTATTTGGGGTGCTTTTGGTTGCTATATGGGTAAGAGGGATCATGAGCGTGGTTTTGTTAATGGTTGTGATTTTAGGCCTAATTCAAGTGCAATGATAGGTGTACAAGGTTTGAGTGCGGTTATGGCTAGTGGAATTTCAGCAGTTATGACTATGCCACTTGACACAATCAAGACAAGGTTGCAGGTTTTGGATGCAGAGGAGAATGGACGAATGAGGCCACTAACTTTTGTGCAAACAGTTCGGAATATGGTGAAGGAAGGTGGAATCTTAGCTTGTTACAGAGGATTGGGGCCAAGGTGGGCTTCAATGTCCTTATCTGCCACAACCATGATTACTACCTATGAGTTCTTGAAACGGATTTCTGCCAAGAATGTAGACAAATTTACTGCATAATAACTCAAGCAGTCAAGAAAATATATAAGAATTATTAGGATATAATTTAGTTCCTTGTAGTTTTTTTTTTGTTGGACTTGTTTCAAGTTTTAGATTGTTATACCCTTCCTAATTGGTCATCACCAAATAACTCGTTTTTCACTTATCACTTTTGTTTTTGTTTTTGAAGATATGACTTTAAAATATAGAAGGATACCATTGAAGTGGATGTTTTCTGGAAATTGGCTTTTTGACCTCACAAATAAGCTTTTCGAAATATTCCAACAATTTACTTCTTTGATCAAACGTATTATCGAACTAATACAAGAAGACACATATCAGGTGGCTACGCGTTTAGCCGCACATCTAACACATGTGTTTCATGAGATTACAAAAGTGAGACATGCACATATGCCTCTAGACACGTTAGTGCCAGATGCACGTCTAGATACATCAATATTAAGTGCACGTTTGGGTCGCATTTCGTAATACGTGTATGTGTAAGATGCGCAACTATACACTAATCACTAATGCGTTCCTTCCTCCGTTATTTCGGTAATAGGTTTGGCCAAAAAAGGTCAAATATTTCGAACAACGTATTGGCACGGTCAAAAGGCCATGGAAATTTAATAGTACCCTGACAAACGGATATTTAAAGTGGACAAACAATAGTTTTAATCTTTTTTTAAAAGATACGAGTAACGCCATTTTAATTTATCCTGCAGCATAAAGTTAATACTGATATAATTCTTTTATCAAAATAGTCTTTTGTGCATAAATCATGAGAATTTCATTGATGAAGTTTTATATTTAAATTCTTTTATCAAAATAGTCTTTTTGTGTATAAATCATGAGAATACTTGATTTTCAAAAATTAAGGTGTTATTATATTAGTTTTTTAAATATTTTGGTCACAAAATTAGTTATCATAAATAAATTTTAACAGGAAATCCTTTAAAGATACAAAATACTTAATAAATTCTTGAGTAAAGCCAATTTTGAGTCCCAAAGATAAAATACGATCCTTACTTTAATTCTTTATAAAAAAAAATTAGTCATCTGATCTCTATGAAATTCAAAGTGGATTCATTTTAGTCTTTTTGAGAAATTAATGTGGATCTTTTTTGCATTTGTGAGGAACTGCGATTTCAACTAAATGGATCCACTTTGAATTTCTTAGAAATCTCGAGACTAATTTTTTTCTAAGAAACTAAGGTGGAGATCATATTTTTTGTTAGAGATCCAAAATTGACTTTACTCTAAATTGTTTCTTTTTATATCAACCATTTAGTCTTCTACATGAATAAATATCATAACATTTTATATTTTTGAGGATTGATTTGACTATAAAATCTTTAAAAGACTAATGTAGTGCAAACACATATTTCAAAGGACGAATGTGATAATACTTTAATCTTAGAGAACCAAACCTTAAGTTTTAATTTTTCAGCAAAGACTAAATAGTGCCACTTTTTGTTATTACTCAAAAAAATTGTCCTTTTTTTAACAGTTTTCACTATCTAATTTTTTTTAAAGTAAAAAGACTGATATATATTAAGTGTTTCCTATAATTAAACTTGTTTTACTCTAGAAATTGTATTGAATTTTCTCACCTCTTCGGGATGGTTGGAAGCATGGGGTACCTGGCCTTTACGGCCTTCAAAGGACACAAGACATAGGTCTCATAACGCACTAGAGGGTCTTCCGAAATCTGACCCAAACTTGAAGTCCAATCTTAATTTTTTATAAGGTTTTTTTCTCTTTCTTTGATTTTTGTTTGTCTGTTCTACTGCAAAACCACAGCCACTCTGAACCCGATTTTTCTTCCCCATTAATTTTTTTTGTTTGTTTGCAATTTGGCATTGTTAACATCTGATAAATTCTTCTATAGTTCTTGTTTGGGAATTTTTGAGTAAAAATTATACTCACCCTTAGGAAAGCATACAAGAATTATATATATATATGTATATACTAAGCTCATTTTCCTCCTGAAATTGTTTGATCCTGTAATTAAACTCCAATTAGGATTGAAGAGGTTGATAATCTTCCTTCTCTTCATTTTGTTTCAATTATTTCCCCTTTCTTCCCCTTTCCAACTCCCGAAATATACCCTAATGGCTGCCCTCAAATGAAATTTTGGAACGTCAATCTTTAAACCCAAAATGCATAGTTCATGAATTTAAAGCCTATACATACAAAGTAAACAGTAATATTAAAATATGATGTTGACCATGTAATTTTCCATATTTTCTCTTATATAGCAATTTATCCAAATGTTGACTATATAAACGTAATAAATAAACGTTTACATTAAAGACAGGTTCCCATACTAGTGTCAAATATGTATTATGTTGGATACTTCTAGTCTCCATACTACAATTTTTTTATTTTCTTTTAAATTGATAGGTGTTACAAAATGGAAGACTTTTTGTATTCAGAAATGGTAATTCAAATTCCGAAAACTATTGACATTTATCTCCCAATTTATGATTCTAACCATTGACATTTATCCCCAAATCTTGTAACTCTATATAAATGGGTATCATCATGCTAATAGATAGTGACATTTTTCTGAGTACACTCTCTTATCTTTCCTTGAATTACTCCCTAACTTTCTCTCTAATTTTACTTGCTCTGATATGAATTTTCTTCTCTTAATACCCTTTTTCTATAACACGTTATCAGCATAACTAGCTCCTTTAAAGAAAAATTTGCAACGACACATTCTTTAAAACCATAGCCTCTTTACAAAAAGAAAAGAAAAATCGTTCTTGATCCTCAAAAGAGAAAAAGGAACAACCTTTTTTTTTTATCTACAAGGTATTTTTGTCAACAAGGTAGTACATTCTTCCTTTTACTCACCTTCTACCATTTTTTTCTTCCCTCTTTTTGATCTTAAATTTGACATATCACTTTGTCCTTGAAGTGATAGTAGATTTTTGTTCCTGAAGTAGCAGTATCATGGCAATCATTAAGAAGCCTAAGTTCCACATCCTGGAGGTGAGTGGTAACAATTACTTGTCTTTGTGTCTGGACATGGAGATGCACCTTCATGGGCAAGGTCTCGCTAATCCTATTACAGAAGTTGGAAGCTCTGATGAGAAGGGAAAGGCAAATGCACTTATTTTTATCCATCATCATTTGCATGAGAGCCTGCAGATTCAATATTTGTATGTTTGAGACCCTCAAATCCTCTGGAAGAGGTTGAAGGATAAGTATGATCATACCAAGACTTGGATGCTAGTAACAAACAAAGGAAAAATAATAAAGCAAGCTTCACACTAGGATACTCAAGGAAAGGTAACCTTTCTCTCGATCCTCATAGAGAGAGAAGGAGAAAAAATTCTATGTACACTATGTTGGGTCAACTGGAGGAGCCAAAAGACAAGGTTGAGGGTGAAGATGGAAAAAATAATGGCCCAAAAGAGGTGGAATTAGGTCAAGATAGTTTGGACAAGGAGCCAGTGCAAAAGTATAAAAGAAGAAGTAAGTCCTCATCTCAATCACTGAAACTTCTTCTTCTGCATATATCGTGGTAGGAGACGCCTCAGATGATTTAATTAGAGCAAATGACATGGAGGTAAATGGTAGCCCTCAGACTATAAAAAAGAATGAGCAATCTCAAAACACTAGTCCATCATGATAGTTGATGAACAAAATGTTGAGGAAGAAGCTCCTGCAAACCTAAACCAGGAAGATGAGCCAAGGAGGAAATCGGAGGCCCCTTAAATCTAAAAGTCAATTCCAACCCCATCCAAAGGGCTGACTACCCAATGAGGACAAAGAAGAGTAGAGCACTTGAAGCACCCTGCCCCAAAGCCCCCCCTGATAGAGCAACCAGAAGAAATGAAGGGCCTGACAATCAAGGAGAGAGCAGTTCACTTGTGCAAGCATGACAAACATAAATCAAAGAAAAGGGATTAGCAGGGATACCTAAAACCTGCATCTTCTTACTTTGGTATGTAATGTCTTGTTTTTTTTTTTTTTTGGAATGTTAGAGAGGCCGCTAAGAAATTATGGCATCCCCTTAAGCTAATGATTGCAAAATATCGTATTGGTTTGGTTATCCTGCTGGAAACCATAACTGAGAGTCCTAATGGTTAAAAACTTATGAAGTAGCTTTTATGGCTATTGGATAGAAGAAGCACAAGCTTTTTCAAGTGAAATATGAGCCATCTAGTCATCCAAAAGCATAGAAGTAGATATTTTAAATCAATCTAAATAGTTCATACATATGAAAATTAGAATCTAGGGTTGTGTCCAATTCTTGTACACTGCGATTAATGCAAGCCCAAGAGAAACATAACGTCAACAACTTTGGTTCTAAACATTGGATCATAGGGGGACATTAATGAGATTGCAGGGTTGTATGAAAAGAAAAGAGGCATCCTTGTAAGGAAGTCTGAAGCTTTTAACTCAGTCCTAGAAAACTATAATGTGGTATACCTTGGTTGGCTGGCTGTCAAATTATGTGGCAAGGGCCCAAACGGGGTCATATAGATAGAGTATATAAAAGGTTGGATAGAGTTGCTGCCAATTTAGTTTGGAGGATGGAGTATGATGGGGCCAAAGTAAGAAATTTGCCTAGAATCTATTCAGACTACAATCCAGTTCTTCTTGATTTATTTGAAAAACCTTCTAATTCTCATTATGAAACTTTTGGCTTTGTTGCTGCATGGCAAGACCCCCCTTGATTTTCAACAGATAATGAGGTCCATAGGGAATAATACATTTGATGTGTCATATATGCTTCGGCATTTTATACCTACAGTAAATGATTGGAACAGGAACATTTTTGGGAACATTCAAAGGAAGCATGAGAGGTTATTAAAGAATCTTGAGCGCATCCAAAACTAGAGAACTAATTTTGAGTAAGAAGAGTTGAGGAGGATAAAGGAAAATTGCCAAATGGAGATTGGAAAAATCTTAGATGAAAAGGAAAAGCTTTGGTTCCAGAAGTCTAGACAACAATGGATTAAAAATGGGGATCGAAACACAAAATTTTATCACCTCTGAACACAGAAATAGAAATAAAATTATCAGGCTGAGAAATGATATTGATAAATAGGTAAAAAAATTGAGGAGATGGAAAATATAGCCTGTAGGTTTTATAAAAATCTCTTCAAGAAGGAGGCTACAATTAGGAGATGGTTAGACTCCGAGAATTCATGGCTTTATCTGCCTCAAGAGAACAGGTTGCAACTGGATAGAGTTCCTTCAACTGAGGAGATTCAACAAGCTGTTTTTGAAATTGGTGCACTAAAAGCTCCGGGTATTGAAGAGTTTCCTGCAATATTTTTTTAAAAAAATTGGGATACTACAAAAGGACAGGTCTACAAGCTGGTTGATGTTTTCTGGAGTTATCCTAAACATATTTCGACCATAAATTCAACGCTTCTAGTCCTTATACTGAAAAGTCAAACTTCGTCTCATATAACTCACTTCAGAGCCATTTCCTTATGTTCGGTTATTTACAAGATTATCAGCAAAATTATGGTTATGAGGTTGAAACCAATCATGATGAAGGTAATATCTCCTGTGCAGGCTAGTTTTGTTCCACAGAGGCATATCCAAGACAATATCATAGTGGTGCAAGAGCTGATTTATACTATGTATCACATGAGAGGGAATAAAATCTTCACGGCAGTTAAGATGGACCTTGAGAAGGCTTATGACAGGTTAAGTCGGAACTTCATGAAAAATACTATGCAAAACATGAAGCTTCCTCAAAAATTGATGGATATTATTATGCACACAATTTCCTCCATAAGAATTAATATCTTATGGAATGGAAGTGTAACTAAGGAGTTTCAACATTTACTTGGTATCCAGTATGGGGATCCATTGTCTTTATACCTTTTCCTTATGGCAATGGAAAAGTTGTCTCACATAATTGACACGGCAGTGATGGGTGATTTATGGAAGCTTATTCGGGTTGGCTTGGAGGGGCAAAAAATTTCACATTTAATGTTTGCAAATGACCTTATGTTTTTTGTTGAGGCCAATGTTGATCAGATACAAATTATCTTCAAATGTCTTGATTTATTTGGTGAAAAGGTCAACGCAGAAAAGACTAGTATTTTCTTTTCAAAGAACACTCCGGAAGAGGTTACTGCAAATATTACCGAAATATGTGGGTTTAAGAGGGTGAGGAATCTGGGCTGTTATCTTGGATCTTGGATTCATCATGGCCAAGTATGTCACAATGGAATCTTATATGGCAACAATTGATATAGTGAGAGACAAGCTGAATGGCTAGAATTCAAAGTTTTATCTCAAGCTGGAAGAATTACCCTTGCATAATCGGTATTAGCCACTATTTCATACTTGCAAATGCAATCTGGTAAGCTTCCCAATAATTTATCCTTTGAGATTGAAAAAATTTAGAGGATATTTAATTGGGGTGATACTGAAAAATCGAAGATATATGCATTTAATAGGATGTGATGCAATTACAAAACCAAAGTGGAAATGTGGGCTTTGTTGCGATCACGACAAGTATATCGGTTGTATAAGTAATAAAGAAATTAGTAGAGTATTATTTCCACAAGGATTAGTGTTTCAAGCACTAGTGTACTATTTTTACTTAAATTGGACAAATCAAATTTGGTTTGAGAAGAATAATAAAAATCTAATTTTAAATAAAATAATTAAAAGAACAAATGCCAAACAACAATTAAATGCAAGAAAAGAATTCTAATAATTAAAGATGGATTTAAAATCAATAATAAAAACTGCAGCTTTTTCAAACAATTCACTTTCTAAGAATTAATTGGTCAAATCCTAATTTCTTAGTTCTGTAACCCTTTAACCCAATCGGAATCCTAATATCTTATAAACCCATTTCAAATTAAGCCTTATGCGCGATGAATTACAAAAGTTTGCAATTCCTACCAGCCTATGTATAGATCAAGTAAGAATCAGTGTTTATCCCAATCTAGATTAAGACCTCAATATGTCTATTGAGAACCCTAAACCTCTTTATTCCTATACGGTTGGCCGGATCATACAAGAATTTAAACAAGCAATTCAAGATAAATACAAAAAATTAAAGACAATTTATTAATGACAAGCATTAAACCAAATAAAGGATTCACATCGGATCCATATTCCTAACTACAAAAAAAATTAGCCAGATATATCTGACTTACACAAAACAATAAAAGAAAACAAAATAGAAGAAGTCATGAAGTAGGTGTTGGCTGATCTTCACGATGACGCTTAGATCTCCCTCCACCTTCGTCCTTGATCTTCGCAAACTCTGAATTCTCTGATCTCTGCTTTCTTCCTTCGTGCGTGAATGAATGAATCCCCCATTCGTTTTGTTTCCAAAAGTTCTCTTTCTATATTGAGAGAAAGTGTCTCTTTTAAAATCCTATCAAATCCTTTGCCATATCTTCGGATTAAACTTTCTTGAATTAGATTCAAAATTCCAAATCTTCCTTTAAGCAAAGGAAAGTTTCCTTTTTCAACGTTCCCAATCAGATCTATTCAAATCTTCATGAAATCATCCAATAATCTTCATCAAATCTTTCACTAGATGCAATTTGAAAAGCCCAAATCAGAATATCACATGCAGTTGGTGCTAGTAGCGTGAGAATGACGATGTTGGTGCCCAGCAAAATAAACTGCTTGTCAATTTGGCACCGCTAGAGCCAAACCCGTGCTAGTGGCACAAAAAGAAGAAGGGCTTGGCGCTACTAATGCTACTATGGCGCCTTTAGCGCGGTAAAGCAGTGGCTTTAAATGGATTTGGCGCTTCTAGCGCCACTCATGTGCCTTTAGCGCAGCTAAGCAGAAGCTTTTTCTTCTTCACTTTGAGTTCTCTAACTTGTTCTTTCTCTTCTTCATGAAAATACTCCTGAGAGTGAATTAACAATTAAACCATAAATATAATGTCTTTTGATTAATATTAGATCAAATAAATGCTCAATTTGGCCTTTAATGGCTTATGCTAAAAAACCTTACTACCATGAATAATGCCTTCATGGCTAAGCTAGCATAGGCTGTCTACTCTCAACCCCAAACCTTTTGAGTTCAGATCCTTCATGCTAAGTATGTTGCTAGTAGAGAGGGAGTTGATATCTTTAGATCCTAATATGGGAATTCATGGTCTGGATTTATATCTGTAAAGCTTGGAGAAAGCTTGAAGAGTTGCTGTTATAGGAAATTGGTGATGGATTCTCAGCCCTCTTTTGGAAGGATCAATGGATCCACTAATTTTGGTAGACTCTTAGACCAGGCCATCCAACTAGTCTAATGGGAGGAAGTGAATAAGATAATGAATCGGTCTACGGACGTTTCAGGCAACTAGAAAATAGATGACCTTGCAAGATGGTTGTCTTCTAAAGTCATTGATTGCATAAGGAGCATTTTAGCTCCTAATCGAAATGATGGAGATGATAGGTTATTATGGCACATACTTGGTCATCTGAGATTGAAAATCAAGGGAATGTATAAGGATTTTTTTATTCTTAAAGTGAGCAAAGTGGAACACCAGAGTTATGGAAAGCTATTTGGAGGTGGAAAGGTCCTCAAAGACCATGAATTTTCATGTGGAAAGTGGGACATGACCGGCTACCAACTAAAGCTAGAATACATAGGCTTCAAATGGGTGAACCAACATGTCAATTTGCAACATAGTGAGGAAATTATTTTACATATGTTAAAAGATTGTCCTAACATTAAAAACCTTTGGTGCCAGCTAATTCCCCCTAACCTGAGATCGTCCTTCTTTGGATCAGAGCTTCATGATTGGATGATTGATAACTTAAACCAAAAATTGCCGAAGTTATTTGGCAAATAATGGGAGACTATCTTCGATGTTACTTGCTGGTTGGCTTGGTTGTGGAGGAATGAAAAAGTTCATGGATCAGGTATGGCTGTGAATAGATACAAACCTGAGGTGGTTAGATTTAAAGTGCTAGATATTTCTTCTAGTGTTTTTGATAAGGATGGTAGGAAAATGAAGAAGGGATATGCTGAGTTTTAATCAGGTGGGTTTCGCTAGTTGTTGGTTGGATTAAGCCGAATACAGATGGAGCTTCAAAAGGAAATCTCGGTCGGACTGTTTGTGGAGGGCTAATACGAGGGCCCGATAGGAATTGGTTAATTGTTTTTTCATGTCAAGTGAGATTTTGCAATGCTTTAGCTGCTGAATTATGGGGGATTTTTAAAAGCCTGGAATTTGCTTGGGAAGGAGGATGGAGGAAAGTTATACTAGAAAGTTATTCGGCTTCTGCTATCACTCTCCTCACCAATCCTGGTGATTCATCCTGTGAGTCTTGTCTTGTGACTCGAATATGGGAATGACTCGCAAATAAATAGACAGTTCAACTTGTCCATGCATATGGGGAAGGTAATACTTGCACGGATATGTTGGCTAACTTTTCGCCGGAGAGGATGGACCAGGAGAATTACATAATTTTCCAATGCCCCTAATATTAGGTGGCTGTATTTTCATATGTTAGTTATGTTCATAGGACTAGATACTCTCTTTTGTAGGTTGTTGCTCTATTTTTTTTGGCCTCTGCCTTTATTTCAACCAAAATAAATAAATCATGACATTTATTTTATAGGTAAATGCTAGAATTGAGGTTAAAATTATATTAATTTAACAAATATGATTTTATTGTAGTGTAATTTTTTTCACAATCACATAAAAGTAAATGAGACTCCCTCACTTTCATGTCAGTTCGGCTAAAAAAATTATTAAGAACAAAAGTATAAATATTTTTACCATATTATAGGATCGATTAATAAATGAAAAAAATATTTATCCTTTTCAAGAATATATAGTTGTGTCATTTTGAGAGAGAGAAATTCACAACCTAATATTTTTATGGGTTTGATGTTTGTCATTTTAAATGACGTAAGTTATGTCATTTTAGAAGAGAGATAGACACAGAAAATGAAAATCATGGGAGAGAGAAAGTTGGTGGTTTTTTTTAATTTAAAATTTAAATAAAAAAATTTATTTTGTGTCTATCTCTCTCTTAAAACGACATAACTTTATGTCATTTAAAATGACAAATACTTTTCCCATTTTTTATTTAAAATTTAAATTTAAAACAAAAATCATCCACTTTCTCTCCCATGATTTTCATTGCTTGTGTCTTTCTCTCACTTGAAATGACATAATTCAATATTCTTTAAAAAAATAACACTAAACTCTTAATAAATATTATAAAGAGTAAATATCATTTTCGGTCCATAACAAAAAACACGGTTCCCAATTTAGTCCCTTACAAAAAAAATTAGTCTCGAGGTTCTAAGAAATTCAAAATAGATCCATTTAGTTGAAATCGTGGTCCCTCACAAACTCAAAAAAGATCCACATTAGTCTCTCAAAAGGACTAAAATGGGTTCACTGTGAATTTCTTAGGGACCAGACGACTAATTTTTTTGGTGTAAGGGACTAAAATGGTGACCGTATTTTTTATTAGGAACACAAAATAGTATTTACTCTATTATAAAATGATCAAGAGGACCCACATTAATCCCTCAAAAGGACTAAAATGGGTTCACTGTGAATTTCTTAGGGACCAGACGACTAACATTTTTGGTGTAAGAAACTAAAATGGTGAACGTATTTTTTATTAAGAACACAATAATATTTACTCTATTATAAAATGATCAAGACATGCGTGGGAGCACTCTGCTCCCAACGAGTACACTCAAGCAATTAAATCAGTTATCTTGTTCGCAAGTACAAGATCAAATGAATGTTTATGGATGCATAGCCATGTGCGTTTTAAGAAACAAATAATAATTTGAAAAGATCAATAACTAAAGATTTATTTTATTTGGATCTGGATCATCTCATGTGAAAATTCACATGACCATATCATGTATGAAATTATAATCATACAAAGTTGGATCAATAGTAATAATGGAAGAGAAAGAGAAAATATTAAAATAAGTAGTTACGAAATCATAACCGTTGATTTACCTTTGTATTGGTTGTGATCTTTCTCATATGGCCATATCATGTTTTTTTTTTTACATGAGATGATCAATTTCCATTTTATATTATAAGAGATTTTTATGGAAACTGTTAGAAAAAATATAGTTACCAGCCTATAGCATTTCTATCGATCCTTCATAAATATAGTTACGATGAAAAGTTACTTTCTCTACGAAGTGGGAGAGAGAGAGAGAGATAAACCACGACGATTGACGGCAAATGGGGTGAAATGGTGAATAGCCTCCAAATTCCTTTTTGGCTGTTTATTGACAATTTCGAACAAGATCCCGGAAAAATGATTGGTTTTGTGTGGGTCTTATGATGATAAACAACAATGTTTTCCTTTTGCCACAAAATTTCCTATCAATTGATTAATGAAAGCTTCTATTTGCAAATGAAGTCCATCTATTTGCTCCGTATTTGACTTCATTTCTTGACTACACCACAATATCTCCGGCACTGACCCTACCAAATATTAAATGCCCCTGTAGATCCATTGCCATCAGACGTCGAAAGTACATAAGATCATTGTCTAATTGTTGGTGGAAGCCAGCCTCACCTTGCCTTGCTATGACCATTTTCTAAAACCTACACCACAATTCAAATTCGTCATCACACTGCTTGTAGTTGAATTTATAGACCAAATCAAGGACGGACCTTTCTGTGTCGAGCTTTTTCTTTCTCTTCAAGATAGGGAGCACAATGGGTCATGTATGTTGTATATATCATATATAGTTAATGTCTTGTAGCTGATATACATAGAGGAAACCAAATATTGGAAGACATGTGATCTTGACAAGTGCTATGGGAGCAAATCCTTGATATTCATAGATCTATTAGCAATGTAGGGTTTGTTGCTACTTAATGTAAGTCCGATATATCCTTTTCAGTATGCTCAATGATAGATTTTTGTTTTCCCCTTTCTACATGAGTAGATATATCAACAAGTCTCGTCGCCTTATAAAATTAATCAAGTAACAACAATCGCGAGCAATGATGAAGATGGTAATGGATGTGCATTTGTGCGCATTATTTTATCACATGCACACGCACAATTATTTGATTTCACTAAATTTGTCAGTTAGAAGGGTTTCATAGATGGGGACGTGATATTTGACCGATCCTAAGGTTTTTAATTTGCTCGTATAATATAGGTTTTTCTTTTCTTTTTTTCTTTTTTTTTGCAACATACTTTCCTAATTAAATTAAGATTTTTTAGTAAACAGAAGATACCCTGATGAATTTATGCAAAGCAAATTCATAATTTGTTCCACCAAAAAAAAAAAAAAACTGCCTGATTTGGCAGGGTAAATCGAAACGCATGGCACAAATTAGTAAAAGAAAAATGGCCCCAATCCCCATAATCTAAAAGCTGAAGTACTATAGAGCGAGTAATATAGATTCTCATTCATATCCACCCATAATCCTTTTTGTTGGATTATCCTGGGAAGTAAAATCAAAATAAATGGTCATAAGAACAACAATTTTATATATTAGCAAGTCCCAACCGAAGCGTTCTATATTATTCATGTGTTGCTTGGATAATCTCTCAAATGTGATCCATTGAGTAACTTGTCCCTTAACCATTGCCATGTTAATTTGCCTAATAATATGCATTTTGATTAGTGATTCTAGATTTTCATATATACCTTCCCGCTGAATACATTGGGGAAATAACTCATCTTCAGTCCCAAATTCTCTCTATCAATCATCCCCTGTAGCCCTAAATATATATACAGCGAATGACATAGCTTAGTTGCAGCATTGAACATTAAAGATAGGATATCTAAACAATATATAAAGTATCGTGATATATTATTTTACCTTTTTTTTTTTGTCTGTCACTATTTGTAAAGAACCTTGGGATACACCACCCTAAAAGCTAGCTCAAGAGGTGGGAGTGCCCAAGACCTTATAAAGGCCACATTAGTTGCCCACATAATCAATGTGTGACTATTTATCTCAACACGCCCCCTCATGCAAGAGCCCTTTGGGCTAGAAGCGTGGAATTGCACAGGCTCAATTTTTGGTTTACCTTTTTGTTCTTTTTTTTATTTTAATTTCACCTGAAAGTGGGGGCCGTGAGAATCGAACTTGTGACCTTTTAGTCACTCAAGCTCTGATATCATGTTAAGAACCTTGAGGTCACCACCCCAAAAGCTAGCTCAAGGGGTGGGAGTGCCCAAAGCCTTATAAAGGCCACATTAGTTGCACATCTAACCAATGTGGGACTATATATCTCAACACGCCCCCTCACGCAAGAGCCCTTTGGGCTAGAAGCGTGGATTATGCACAGGCCCAATTTTTGGTTTACCTTTTGTGCTTTTTTGTTTTTAATTCCACTTTAAAGTGGGGGACGGTGAGGCTCTGATACCATGTAAAGAACCTTGGGATACACCACCCTAAAAGCTAGCTCAAGAGGTGGGAGTGCCCAAGACCTTATAAAGGCCACATTAGTTGCTCATCCAATCAATGTGGGACTATATATCTCAACACGCCCCCTCACACAAGAGCCTTTTTAGGCTAGAAGCGTGAAAATTGCACAGGCCCATTTTTGGTTTACCTTTTTGTGTTTTTTTTTTTTTTTTAATTCCACTTTTTAAAGCAGGGGACGGTGAGACTCTGATACCATGTAAAGAACCTTGGGATACACCACCCCAAAAGCTAACTCTAGGGGTGGGAGTGTCCAAGGCCTTATAAAGGCCATATTAGTTGCTCATCCAATTAATGTGGGACTATATATCTCAATACTATTCGATCAGAATATCAATGATAAATGTAATTGAAATTTTAATCTAAAAATACTAGAGAATGATAGACAAAAAATAAGCAGTAAAAGATGTAAATAGAATAGCATATCTTATTACATTATTAGCCGGTAAAGATCAAATATGACCTTGCCAGCTCAATTGTAATTTGAAATCTAATGATAGCACCCGTTTTTGTTTTTAACTTTGCCTACCGTACAGAAAGCATTTATTTTCATTTGAAAAACTTGGATGCCAAACGAAGAAAATAGGAATTAAAGCCAGCCATGGTACATTGAATGAAAATGATATTCCAGTACATCCAGCCTGTGGATTTTATTTAATAACCGAAGTATTTGCTTATTTGTTCAGATTCAAATTTCTTCCCCCATCCAAAAGGGTACAAAAAAAATGCAATCATCCCTACCTTCACTAGTCTGACAAAGGCAGTGTTTTAAAACTCGGACAGGTCATCGAACCGGCTGAGGTATTGGGTCACTGGTTCAATCGGGTTCAACTGTTCACATATTAAAAATATAAAAATATTACTTATATTAATAAAAATTCATATAAGAAAACTATCAATGAGCTTCAAGAAATAAATTGGTTTTCAATGATAGCAAATATTATATACTTCTAAGCTTCTAGCTCTAGACCGTATCCTAATATTGGATTAAACCATGCAATATAAGTTAAATGCACTTTTTGTGCTTGACATGATACGGATAAATTAAATCATGATAACAAATAGTATGCATGAAATATACACTATAAGAAAAAAGTGTCCACCGTTGAGATGAGATCACGAGACCATCAGTGTTTATCACCACTTAACTTCATGAGATCATTATAAGATGCAACTAAATTACATAAACGAACTACACTAATCTAAAATACCTTATTATTTCACCTTACTTTTAATAATATTCATCATAAAATATGAATATGATTTAATTCAAGAGTTCTTATCAACATAAAAAAAATTTACAAAAAAAAAAAAAAAAAAGGAAAAACCGGTTTAACCCGAGTCAACCGGGTCACCGGGTATCGGCCGGGTCAACCGATCCAATCCGGGCTGACTGCATAACCGATCCAACTACCCGACCGAGGAACCCACCGGATCACCAAGTCCCGGATCGACCCGGCCGGTCCGAGCCGGGTTTTAAAACACCGGATAAAGGTAACCTCGTAAAGGGCAAATTCGGAAAATAAAGTGCTGTAGAGTTACAAATAAAGAATGCAGTCAAATAAGTTAATAATTATAAAAGAAAATCAGATCCCTTTATCACTTTAGTTTTTGTAAGAGAAAGCATGAATCTAAATAGTATATTTGTCACATTTTATTTATGTTTTAAAACATTCTGAATAACGTATTCCATTAATTTATATGAATAAACTTAATACATCTTAGATTTGGCTAACAAGTAAGAACTAATTAACCTTATCTTAGTGTTCCGCTCGATGGTAAAGAGTTGAATGAAATTTTAATAATGTTATTTGTATATGATTATTATTATTATTATTATTATTTTGAGTTAAATAATAAGAGCAACAATATACATAACACACTTCTCTACTTTTTTTTCTTAAACACGGGTAGTGTAAAGAAAAAATAATGTGCAACCATATTGTTTCAAAAAAAATTATAACACTTACACATAATTTTCTAGCTTAGTAGACACATATATGAGTATTTGCATAATAGATATTATTAATATTATTAGACAATTCATAAAAGAATCAATATTTTCTTTTTCCACCTATTATCCTAAAGTACTCTTATTAATAAACATCACTTTGTCTACGAGTCAAGTTCATCACCACATCAGCAGATGCCAAGAGGACGAGTATGTAGGTGACCGATTATGTGGTTATAAAGTCTCGCTCCCTCTCTTCCTGTTCATTCTAACTCCAAGCGTTCCACTCTTCTCTCTCTCACTCAAATCTCTCAAAACCCATCAAGTACTCTCTTCACGTTTCCTCAACAACCATACTTTTTTCTTGATTATTTCAGGCCCTTCAATTGCTTCTTTTCAAACTAGGTAACCTTTTCCTCATTCACTAGCTAGCCTTTATTATTATTATTATCATCAAACATGCCCTCCTTCTCTTCCACCCTCCTAGACCAAATTTACCGTTCCATCGACGAAGGTGAGAGAACCAGTGCCGAAACCAAGTTCTATAGAGAAACAATGTGTAAGAAACAGATCACAAGCAACGGGAAAAGGACAGAAAAAACCGACAGAAAAGATAACAACAACAAGGTTGTTGGGACAAAAATGGACAGAAAAACGAATCATGTTGATGGTGATCATGACCAACATTTTCCCTTCTTCAGTTCCACTTCGATTTCCTCGGATTCTAGTTCAGGTGGATTCTCCTCCTCCGACACCGAGTCCATGAGGTCACGTGCCTCCTCGTGTTTCGCTCCACCGAGGCCCAAGGCAGTGAGGACCAGCGCGTCATTCAGATTAGAGAAGCATGGAATGCGCATGTTCGATGGTTTCTGTCGCAATTCCAACACCGAAGCGTTGATCAAGTCCGAATCAAGGGCACTGAAGATTTACAACAACCTCAAGAAGGTGAAGAAGAAGCAACCCGTGTCACCCGGTGGTGGCAGGGTCACCAGTTTCCTCAACTCTCTGTTCGCAACGGTGAACGCGAAGAGAAGTACGAGGTCGACCACGTACGAGGAAGAAGACGCGAACGCCGAAAGAAAAACCAAATCAGGGCAAGCCTCAACGTGTTGTTCCTCTGCTTCTTCATTCTCGAGGTCTTGTTTGAGCAAGACTCCTTCCTCTGAAAGAGACAACAAGTTGCGTAACGGGGTGAAGAGAACGGTGCGTTTCTACCCTGTGAGCGTGATCGTGGGTGAAGATAGTCGACCCTGTGGTCATAAATCCTTGTATGAACAAGACGACACGTGGAAGATTGGACGGTCACTTAGTAAAACGAAGGAGGAGGAACCTTCTAGAGATTTTCACAATCAGAAGATGAAAGATTTTCCCTTAAGGACAAATGTTAATTACAATGAAGATGAAGAAGAAGAAGAAGAAGATGATGATGATGCAACAAGCTATGCAAGTTCGGATCTTTTCGAGCTTGATCATCTGGCTGTGTTAGGAAATAGTAGGTATTGTGAGGAGCTTCCGGTGTATGAAACTACTCATTATAGTACTAATCGCGCCATTGCTAATGGCCTCATAGTGTAGTTCTGTTCATTACTAGCATATCATAATTATAAATATTACAGAACCATTTTGAGTTTTGGTTTTTTTATTGTTTTCTTAAGCATATATGATTCAAGAAAATGGTTACATGTTTTGCCATTGAGAATAGACTCTTTTTGTTTTTTTTTTTTTTTGTTTTTGTGGTTCGGAGTATCTTGTACAAAACCAAATTGATGTAAAGTATGCGAAGTTTGTTTCCCTTTTTAATTGTGATGATGGTTGAGAACAGAACTGATCAAAGCTGAAGAGCATCCTCTGTTAATTAGTAAAATAACATTTTTTTCCTTTGTAATATGTACATATTGTGTATGTATGTAACTGTCACAGAATCTGGCTTTGTTTTGAAGGACCAAGAAAATGCCACAAAGAACAGTAAGGGGGTGATTTTATAAAAGCGAATAGGATACTTGATTTTCTGAAAAGAAAGAGGTGGGGATGCGTTCATTCTCGTTCAGATCTAACGTTCAGATAGATACTGACGGAATAGTTTGATGGATGATGAGGAAAAGAAAGGAAAGGAAGAAAAAGAAGATGGAAAACGAGAGATTCGAGATTTGTAATCACAAGCAAACTGAGAAGGGTGTGATGGTAAAGGGAAAGGCAGATCTTCGTCCATGGGAATAGAGAAAGTGAAGACTAAAGCTTTTGCTTTCACCCTTTCTTTATTTCATTCTTCCTCAATGCATCTCGAATTTTGTATTTTGGTATTAACACCCACCCCCCGCGTAACTTGCAGATTGAGCTACCATAACATTCATAAATAATTGAAGACTTTTAAAAAAAAATTAAAATCTTTAGTACACTGCGAACTCGGCTGAAAATAATGCTCTGAAAATCAAATTCAAGGCACTGGCGGTTGTGTGCGGTAAAGCAAGCAATTATTATGGTGGGTTTTAAGATGATGACTAATCAGGGCCAGTCTAAGACAAGACAGCGGCCACAGGCTAGCTGTTGATCTGCATCGAAAATGTCCAATTAGAAATTGATATAACTCTGTGAGATATAAACGAGGTCTTTGACTGATCACGGATTTATCCCATTTAAATATATCAATTTGGTATCTAGCAGAGAAAAATTATTATTTGGGTCTTTAAGTGCCGTAGGGGGACTCCAGCAACTTTAAATCTCGCCCCTAACTTCCTACGGCACTCATGTGATAGATTTTTTTTTTTTTTTGGACACACCCTTTATTGGCACTGATTTTTTTTATTATTATTATTTAAGTGCCGCCCAAGATCCCCAACGACACTTATTTGAAATCAAGGATGTTTTAATTTTTTGAGTGTCACCCCCATCCATGGCTTCTGATGCATCTTCTGGTCCAAGTCATGTTCATCTTGTATGTATAAAGAGTGAGGGAAGTTATGCCTCGGATTTCACAGAGCATGCAGAAAATGCTCGTGAGAAGATCCTCTCGGCCAAGAGAGCCACCAAACAGGTAAGGAACACAAGATATTGAGGAATGGTTGAAAATAAAGAACAGGGACTCACTGCTTGTAGCAGATAAATTAAAAATGAATTAAGAACATTTGAATTTTCCCCTTTTTATTTCTGTCATTCTCCATGAACATGGCTTATGTCGTATAACCTTTATTGCGGTACAGGTTAATCGACTAAATTGTTGGTTTAGGACCCCGAATCCGAATTACACATGTTTTTTGCCCTAGGTTTCCACTCTACACTGATCCACTAAGGGAGTGTGACTTAGGGAGCATAATTTCCGAGTCAAAAAACCCATGTGGACATTAAATTCCTAAAACCAAGTCGTATGTTGTCATAACGTTTGTTTACGGTTAACAATACAAGATGTAGCCTTTTTAAACACATGTACTGATTTGCTGTGATGTGTTATGGACGAATGTGACCTGTTCAATATTGTTTTGTGCCGTGATGATCAAATTGCTAAAAAGGTTCCATTCATAAGTTATACAATATTGAAATGGAATTAAATTCATTACACAACATAACATAGATCCAAAAAACATAACAATTCTGCATTCATTAAAAAAAGTTACATTACATCAACGACTTAAAGGAAATACATGAACAAAACATAATAACATGATGTACACCCTAAATCTACTCGTCATCCCCGTCTGTGTCTGTCTCCGAGTCGTCCTCATCTGACACATGACCCCCATCCCCTGCTGCCTCAGCTACCTGACCACCTCTTGCAAGCTCCAGACGAGCAAGCCTGTCTTCCACACCCTTAAACCTTCCCCGTATGTGTCTAAACCTTTCATTCCCTTTCTTTCTCCATTTTTTATGTGCCAGCGCCATCTTTCCTATCTTCTTTGTCATTGCATTTATGCCCTTCATGACATCACGCAGTGAAAATCCACCTTCAGGTTCAGCTATCTCCTCAACCTCAGCCACATCCTCCTCCTCCTCCACATCTGGCTCAACAATATGGTCATCTGGGGCAACATAAGGAACCTCAACCTGGGGCATACCACTAAACTCCCACACACCCGATCTCGTGTTCTTAGTAATCTTGCACTGCTCCAATAGACGCTTTCCGAACTTGCAATTATAGCCCGTGGTCTTCTTCAACAGCTCAGTCTCCATGGGAACACCAAAGTGAACCAATATCCTCTGTACCAGACAGGCGTATGGAAGATGACCCTTATGTTTGGCCTTAAACATAAACCAACAGATATAGTGCCTCCAGTTCACCATCTGGGCATGTCGGATAGCCCACATAATGGGAATGTCATGTTCCAACACCCTGGAATGATTAAAAGATCGTGGAAACAGAACGTGGGTGAGGACATAGTGTAGTATACGGGACTCCACAGAAAGCAACCCCACCGTATAGTGCAAGTGTTCCCCACGGACTCTTCTCTGCTCCTGCACGGCATCCTCTCGTACATATCCTGGAAGTACTACACCACTATCAGCGTCATACACCACAGTCTGAGAAGAGTCAAAATCATAGCCGAGTATCTCCAACCATGCAGGTGTCGTCATGATGATCTCTATTCCACAGACCCCCGACCTCAGCTCGCCCTGTACGTAGCTGAGGTTATGGTAGAAGGCCCGCACCATAAGCTCTGAATACGGACATAGGGTCTCGGCCAACACCCTCAGATGTGCCGCCTCCAACACCCCCACAATTTCAAATCCCTCCTTATCAAAAAAGGCTGTATCCAAAGATTTTGGAGCACATAACGGCCGGTTCAAATGGTCACGTACGAATGAAGCGTGGACGGCAGGGTCGTCCTCAAACAGATACCCATACGGGAGGTCAACAGTATCAGGCTCTTCGTCTTGTCGCCTTGACGAAGAAGGCCGCTCTTGCCTATGCTTGGTGCGTCTCTCAAGTGACTCATTGCCCTCATCGCTTGGTCTTCTGCGGCTCGTCATTTGTTTAGGGTACCTACAATGAAACATGTCAGCATTTAACTATATGAAACATGTCATGATGGTAATGAAAACTTGCAACATAAGCGCTGTAAACCAAAAGCAAACTTTTGCCACATACAAACTTTTCAAATAAAAAAATTCACACAATGCAAAAAAATAAACCTTAGTAGATTAGGGTTACAAAACCTACAACAAACGCTTTGATTAGAGTTCACAAATTCGGACAACAAACAAATACAAAAAATTCCTAAACCTAAAACACAATGCAAGTTAAGAAACCTTACCTATCCTTCAGATTTCACGATTTGGACCAAATTTGGGGGCAATCCACACGCCTAAGGGAAGGGTTTGGGGCGTTCTTCAGCTGCTCCTGCGGATTTGGGGTTTGGGCCGCCTCCTTAGTCGATTAGGTCATCCTACTCCCCCTCTGCCGAATAGGGGGTTTTTAAAAAAGAAATCCGTCGATATTTAGTCGACTAAATATCGATACTTAGTCGACTAAATATCCCAAAAATGTAGTCGATTAAGATGATTTTTTAGTCGACTAAATTTGCGGTAGTCCACTTTCTGAAGATTGACCATTTGCTCAACTAAAACAGCAAGGTAGTCGACTAAAAGAGGGCAGGTTGGTGGATAGTTCTTGATCAGGGGCAAATTGGTTATTAATTAATTAATGAGGGGCAAAAGGGTCAAAAAGCCAACTATTAGTCCTTATTGAACCTTTTAAAATGTGAATATTTATGTCAGATCCATAACACTAACATATGCCAGAAATTTTCCATGTTTATTGTACTGATAGAACGATGCCCCTTTGAGGATAAAACTCAAGGTTCAAAAAAAGTAGGAGATTTTGAAAGAAAAGAAAAAAAGAAGTAGGAGTTTTAGCCTAAAGGTGGGATCATCTTATAATCAGCGAGAAGCACAAGCATTTGTTAAGAGAGCTTCTAATCTATACTATAAGCTATACTATTATAATTCGGAGTTATTTTGTGGAAATTTTTATCACGTGTAATTCATACAATGCTTTAGATTCTTTTGAAAAGTGTAAACTTTTCATCTTAAGCAAGTTTTTTAAAAAAATTAAATTATATGCATCATGGGTCAAGTGAGACTTGATCCATGGCGCAACCTAATTAATTTAAATGTTAAATTAATAAAATTAATTTGAATTCTAATTTTGATTATTGAATTTTGAATTTAAATATAGTCATGAAATTAGATTTTATGACAATGGAAAAAATTAATGAAACTAATTAATTAGATTGATCGGCTCAAATTAAGAAAATCAATTAATTAGATTGATGGGCTAAATTTAAGG
The DNA here is from genome assembly GCF_033153095.1 of Gastrolobium bilobum. Taxonomy (NCBI): domain Eukaryota; kingdom Viridiplantae; phylum Streptophyta; class Magnoliopsida; order Fabales; family Fabaceae; genus Gastrolobium; species Gastrolobium bilobum. The sequence continues at coordinate 136,871 of NW_026896542.1, forward strand.
AAACCAATCAATTGGATTGATAGGATAAAAAAAGGAAATTGCTCAATATGATTGGCAAGTAGCAAGTTGACTGGACTGCGCTGGCTAAATTCCCATATTAGCTTGCGTGCGGTGTGGGCTTATATGAGAATGCAAGATGATTCCTCTAGCCGGGATTGTAAGTGTTGTTGTAAGGATTATTCTCCCTATGCTGGTTGTTCCAAATAGATTCGCTTATGCTGGATTTATTGAAGCCATAGCATCACAACTATCACTATTGTGAGCTCCTCCACAAGTGTCGCAAACCATTGGAATTTGGGCATTAACGACCGAAATATGGGATTGAGTAAACAACTTCGTAAGTGTCTCTAGTTGCATACTCATCTTCTCCTACTTAGCTAACATAGCATCATATCCATCCAATTGCAGAATTCCTTTCTTGGGTAGTGCAAGAGTAACTTCATTGTCCTTAGAAGCCATCTTCTGATTAGTTCCACGGCTCTGGTCAGTGTAATCTCTGTCATGCTTCCTCCAGCCGTGGCATTAAGTAGTACTCTATAGGTTGGTGAAATCCCTTTGTAGAAAATCTACACACATTTTCACCATTTGAGAGCACGTAGTGTGGGCACCTCCTTATAAGATCCTTGAATCTGCTCGAGCTAATGTACAGAGACTCTCCCTCAAGTTGTTTGAAGTTGTCAATCTGTTCTTTCAGCTCAGAGAATTTAGAAAGTGGGAAGAATTTCTTCTGAAACTTGACAACAAGGTTGTCCTACGTGGTTATAGTACTCGAAGGTTGCAGATCCATCCAAACCTTTGCTCATCCTTTTAGAGAGAACGAAAATAGCGTCAGGCGAATTGCCTCCGGAGTCACCCCGTTGGCCTTTATCATATCGCACATCTGCAAGAAGGTTGTGATATGCTAATTTAGATCTTCTTACGGGCTCCCCTCAAATTGATTATGCTAAATTATATTCGGGAAAGAAGCCTTGATCTAAAAATTATTGGCCTAAATATGTGGCCTCACTATGCTCGCCACAGGATGCGAGAAATTGGGGTTCAAGTACTGACCCATCAACTCCCCAGGAGGATTTGGTTGATTCTCAGCCATAATCAACTTCTTAGCAATACTAGAACTAGATGTTTCTTGTACTCTCCTTGCGGAGGTACGCTTCCTATTGGTCCTTTCTTGTCTTCCTAACTCTGGTTCGTACTGTAAAGAACTGGGGTCAACAGTGCCTTGCAGCTGCATATACTAGAGAAACTAAGAAAAGTGGATCCAACTCAACTAATAAAAATAAAAATACAATAAAATAAAATAAATAAATAAAATAATCCAATTTATGATTTAATAGATAAAATTAATGTTGATAGCACTCAATCCCTGGTATTAGGGCCAAAAAATTGTTGCGATTACAACAAGTATAGTAGTCGTACTCGTACAAGTAATAAATTAATAAGTAAGATAGAGTTCCCACAAGAATTAATCTATCAAGCAATAATTTAACAATACAATCAAAGTTGGATCGACCATAAAAGTTGTTGGGGATATGTTTGAAATAGAAAACGCAAATTAAAACTAACAATTAATTAACAAGAACAATAATCAAGAATCAAGAACGATGTGAAATCAAGAATGCAAAGCATGGCTAGGATTTTGATTTTCCTAACGTCTTCATAATGAATCTACCATTTCTTACAATTAATATTCAATTCATGTTATTGACAATTCTTTCAAGATTGATAAAACGGTAATCCCTTTGTGATTTAATCATTTACCATATTCAAAACTCTACCCTTAGTGATCTCTCCTAGGGCAAGCATTAAGAACAAGAGTTAACGGTCATAGATCTCACAAGTCTATCCTTAGATCAAGAAAAACCTAGCAATTAACCAATCAGAATCCTACCCCAATATCCTTATTGTAATGCAAGATTCATGTGTTTATCTATGAGTGATCAGTTTATAAACAAAGCTAGGAATGAAAAATCAAATTAATTGCATAACATAAAACTGAATATCAAATTACAGGAAAAGAATAAATATCACTAGAAATTCATTGGTTCCATCTAACCCTAACTACAAAGAAACCTAGGCTGACATAGTCAGGAAAGCTAAGAAAACAGATAAGAAACAGATAAGAAATTCCAAGGTGAAGTCTTGACCATTCCTCCGCCTTCCCCTATCCCAAAGGCTGTTGTTCATCCTCCCAAGTCGTCCAAGAATCATTCAAAAGCCCTAGCTTGTGCCATTTAAAACAAGAAGATCCATAGGCCTTATTTACGATGTTGCTCGCTGTAGCAAGCAAACTAGTGAGTTATTTGTGAAATTTTTCTCTTTCTCACTGGTTTGCTCACTGTAGCGAGCATTCCAACAAGATGTTCTAAGAAAATTGGTTTAACTCACTGGTTTGCTCGCTGTAGCAAGCATTTCAGCGAGCAACTTTGATAACAAAAATATAATTTCATATTTTACGCATAACTTGATCTATACTTATTTGATTGATGTGATCTTGGTCTCGTTGGAAATATAAAAGAAAGATATACAACTTTTATGAAGAACAAAAGATCCAAATACATCATCTTAGATACTAAAAATTGACCAGAAGACACCTTCAAGGATATTTTCACTAAATCATTGCTCTTCATTTATCGCTTTAAGTCTTTCTAGCTTACTCATTGCTCTAATGCTTTGATTTAATAATTTAAACCTGAAACCAATATAATTTTAAGTCAGAATCATATCAAACATGAAAAATCCAAATTCTTTTGTATTTAATAAGATATACTATGTCTTTGACCATATTTATCATTATTTATCATACTTTCAGTCCTAAATGCATGATATATTTGACACTTGACACAGTCGTTTCCACTACTCAATTTAATTCCCGGCCTCCCTTCAAATAATAAGATATAATACACACGTTAATCAAGTCTAAATTTCATAACCAAGCCAAATTCATTATATTCAATATTTTGCATTATATGTAAAAATGCATGCACTATGAAGAGCTTGTCTATGATGGAACAAGTTTAGCAAGGAGTTGTAGATATAAATTCTGTATTTAGCAACGTGAGACCATCAGAATGACCACGCTAGTAGGCAGTGGCGAACCTAGAAAATTTTATTTATGTCTGCACACCTAATGGTTGGGGGCTGTCCCTTGCAAAAAAATTTTAAAGAAACTTTTAAATGCATTAAAAAATAAAAGAATATAAACAAGAAGAGAAAATAAAACTATTCACATATATCAAGTTTTGCTATTTCGCGTATATCTCATTTTTTGTAAATGCTATTTCAAGCTAGAGTAAAGCATCTTTTGGGTTCTCAACAAAAATCATGGGGCCCAATTTAATCCCTTAGGAAGAAAAAGTTGACTCGTGATCCCTCTAAAATTCAAAATAGACCAATGTTAGTACTTTTGAGGAACGAACGTGGATCTTCTTTGAATTTTAGAGGGACCACGATTTCGACTTACTGTATCTATTTTTAATTTCAGAAGGACCACAAGTCAACTTTTTTCCCTAAATGATTAAAATGGACCCCATGTTTTTCATTGAGGACCCAAAAGGTACTTTACTCTTGAAGCTATTTTAAACGACATTTTGTGTGTGTGCGTGTGCACTAGCACAAATAGGCAACCATGTAGGTCTGCCAGTGCTGGTAGGCTTTATTGTTATTAGACCTAATAATGAGTACTCAACTTACCACACACACACACACACACAAAAAAAAAATACTGACCTACTCACATAAAGAACACAATATTCAAGTATTTTTTTTTCTATACAAGTGAGAATTAAGCACTCAACCTTATACAAATTATACAAACCTCTCACCACTATATCAAACCTAATGTCTTAGTATTCAAGTTAATTACGTGATGGACATGCATAAACTTAAAGTTGTCATGTGAAATGGAGGAACAGTGAAAGACTCACTTAATTAAAAATAGCGTTTTGCATTTGTTATATTGTATGACATGCAAAATTTCCTACACGTACATTGTTATTTGTGTTGCATATTTATCCCAAACTAATTATCTCTATAGCATGACAAGAGTATTGTCCTACAACATAATACTTATTTTTCCCTTAAAAGTAATCGCCTAGTCAAAATCTTAACATGAACGTATCACAAACAAGTATAACTGTTAATTGTTTATTAATCAACAGATGGTACATGTAACTTATTCAAGAAATGCAGTCAGGGAACTGCATATGTAATTTTGAGTGCACTACTTTATGATTTTAAGTTGAGAATTAGTGCAAGCTTCGGATTATAAGTACTATAAGCTTTAAAGACTGTGAATCCCATGTGATTCAAAGTTGGGGTAAGCATAGTTATCATTTTCGTCGGTTAGAGATTCCGTACTTCGGGTGAGGTGGATAAGCCGTTGTGCAATGATGAAAGGAATAATTTTGTGCGTTCTATATCTTGAAAAAAAAAAAAAAACCAACTAGTTTTTTTTCCTTCCACGTTTGGGAGTTTGCACAATAAGGAGTATTATTAATTTTGATTTACATACATACAGTATATACAGTTATATTAATCACAACTAATGTGTGTGACAGTGAGAGAGAGATAGTCGATGCTGAGGGGGAAAAATTATACCGATTAACAATAAAGAAAGAGACAAAGCAAAGAGGGTACTCTTAATCTGAAGAGGCTTTTATAGGGTGGTCAGTAGTTGTAAGTAACCATGTGATGAAGCGGGCTCTTTAACAAAAAAGAGGAAGGAAAAGTTAGGCTGGAAGATAAGCACTGGGGTCACTAGTGCAATGGTTAGAATTCATGTTTTTTTATGGTAGCTCACTTGACACCAAGTAACTGATCAGGTGATGATAAGAGTTTCGATTCTCCTTAATATAACGAGGAGTTTAAATTCTTAATTCTGAGATTCACCTCGAATTTAATTAGTCGCAAAGAGATGAATTGATTGAATTATTTATATAAAAAAGAATAAATACCTTTTTTTGATTCTCAGCAAATTTTATGATGCCCGCTTTAGTCCCTAACAAATAAAAAGGGCCATCGTGGTCTCTCAAAAATTCAAAATGGACCCATTTTAATTTTTTTAGTGACTAATATGTGTCTTTTTTGAATTTGTAAAGGACCACGATTTCAACTAAATAGATCCATTTTAAATTTTTGTAGAGACCACGATAAACTTTTTATTTGCTAGAAACTAAAACGGGTATCGTAAAATTAAAATTTGCTGTGGACCACAAAAAGATATTTACACAAAAAAAAAATTCACACTCTTTTGCTTTGTTATGTTCGGGAAAGACAAAGTCATGGTCATTGGCGATCCCGAGGTGAGTTTTCACTACACTGCTAAACCTCTTTTCCTTTATATTCTAGAGAGTACAAGCGAGAGGGTGACGATGACCATGATTATGATATTTGTGTCCACTTCAATACAAGTATCTTTTTCCCTGTCTGTCTCGTTTTCTTTCACAACACAGACACCAGAATATCGTTCACACGACAGGCACCAACTTTTAGGTTCCATACTTGGAAACGCTTTAAATTAAGGAAAATATTATTCTCATTTTACATGAGATAGTTATCTCATTTTCTCTCAATTCGATCGTACCCCTCCTTTTTTTCTTTTTCCTTTTTTTGCTTTTTAATGGTAGATCCCACTTAAACTCTTTTTATAATATGATAAAACTATTCCTATATAATATAAGACTAATATTCCCTTTGAATTATATGTACATTTGCAAGTTGCACAATGCTTTTGGCTTTAACACACTATTATGGTGTAACATATTATTCATTGAGGAAAAAATCGGACCAAAACAATAAAATGATGAATTAATTAGATGTCCAATCTAATAACCAATTTATAAAATTGGATCAACTGGTGAAGAATAGAACGAACTGGTACAAATTCAGTAGAAAACCGATTAAATTGATTTGGAGTATTTCTTTTCTACAAAATTTGGTCCATATAACACTGTTTTGAGACTTTATTTATTTTTTTATGAGTTAGACGATGTCATTTTAAATATTGTATCATGTTTCAACTTAATTTTTAAGTGTAATTCTTAATATTGTACTTATAAATATTATATGTTGAAGTTAAATATATTTTTATATTGTTAAATTATGAAATCATATTCCATTATTAATATATTAATTTATTATTTAACATATTATATAAAACAAATTTTATATATACATATATAATTATTTCTTGTTCAATGTGTTTTTCAATTTTAAAACATTGATAATAATAATTAGTATAGTCAACTATTCAAGTGCAGGTTTTAAGAGCAGTTACGCCCATTAATTAGATGCCTAACATGGCCAGTTCTTGTTTGAAACCACTCTGCCTCAAACTACTACACCGGACAATAATATTGTACTCGTTCCGATCATAAACCAGTATTTACACCAATATATTTTGGTAGTATGAGACAACAATTGAACAGTCAAGTTTTGGATTTGTCACGAATTTTACTTGATTAAAATTCTCAATTGCATGTTTTTCTTGTAAATTAAAACTTTCTCTTTTTATTGAGTATGTGAATTATGAATTTCTTATTTGAATTATTTCTTTGTTTAACAAGAATTTGGTCATTAATTTCCTATTTCTATTTTTTTTAGGTCAGAAAGAATTTTATTGACCAATATAAATAGGGATTAATTGGCCTTAATCAAGAATGAGGTGCCCTGTAAATTTTATTCGTCCTTTGGATGATGCATAAAGGTGGCATTTATTGCGTGATAAGAAACTTATGTTTGGGGTATGAGTATGAAATCGTTATCAACTTCTAGATATCTACTATACTATTCTTTGGGGGCGTTTGGTAGAGTAAAAATTTTTTTTGACCAGGTAAATATAATTAGTAGGGAAATGGTTGTAAAATAAAATTAATGGAAAAATTTAAAAAAAAATTATTTGGTAGACCAAAATATTACTAGAAAAATTGTCTTCAGATTACTAAGACTATATTTGGTTGAAAGTAAAAAATTGATGGAAAAATATGTCAAAAATTTGAAAATATCCCTTACAAATAGAGATATCTGAATTGAAAATTATACACTGATGAAGAATGACATTGGACACAAAAATACGGACCACATGTGTTTAGAGGAAAGAGGAAACTGATCAGGGGTATTTGCGTAACAAACATCAGGTCAAAATTTTCAGTTACTTAGTTATTTACAAATACCACCTCTAAGGTTGTCTTCCGAAATAGTGATTTGGACACAAATTTACACACACTACAACATTTCATAGAAAAAGAGGTTGCCTGGTTTTATTTCTCACACTCTTCTACCAAACACAACATTCTTCAATAACCACCCTTGTTTATCCATCAATTCCTCTAAAAACCACCTACCAAACACCCCATGGATGTTGTGTCATGTGTGCATGTTATGCGTTTCAAACTCATGACAATCTTTTATGTGAATTTGAGACTTATCACGTTATAAACTTGGATACTTTCCTTTCATTCAACAAAAAAATTTAAGCCGGTAGGCGTAGTCAAGTGGGGTCTAAAAACTTTATAAAAAAGCAATAATTTTTTTTTTTATGACGGTTTGATTCTCTTAGTTAAGCCCATCCTAATTAACTTTTAATTTAATCTCTTACTCTTATCCTTGTTGCTGCTAATTAGTGTTTCTATTTTTCAGGAGAAAAAAAATTATTACAAAAACGATCGGATTGCATAACATCTTTCAAAAAAATAAAATAAAATTAATCATCTGGTATGATAGAACATTGACTACAATGTAGATTTAACTAAGCTTTATTCTTTATACCTATGCTCTGCTTGCGTTTGGTACAAAACACCGCCAAAAAATTGTCGCTTTGCCCGAGTATAGATGGTCAAATTTATTCTAGATAGCATCATTTTTAATCTTAAAATTCCTTGTTCATGTTCACAGGATACATTCTAGCATGTCCTTGCTCGTTAGTCGTTACAATATATTTAACGGTTTTGATCTTTAATGCAGTTTTAAATTATACTAAATCAAATCATGAGGGCTTGCGGTCGGCCGTTAGAGACTTGGATATAGGTAGAAGCTGTTGGATTAAGCTGCGAAGTGAGTTGGACCAATAGAAACCAGGTGAATGGCCTACTTTGTGGGCCTTTCTCCATGGGGCCCATTTGATTCAATAAAAAAGACCAAGATTTTCCCCTTTTTACATTGGGATAGATTATACTATATATAAAAGGGTTATATTTATCTCATTCAACATGAGATAATCTATCTTCCTACACATACATAACAAAGTTGGATCCTACTTTTTTTTTCCTCTCCAATCATTTGTGGGTCCTTTTTATTATTTTGTTTTACTAACATAAGATAACTTATTTACATCAACATAAGAAAAAGATTTCCCCATATAAAATGAGGTAATATTTTTCGTAGGAGATAAAATTGTATCATACACACACATAAAAGTGTGTAAGATCCATATTTTCTTTTTCTCTCTCTTCTCTTCATATGATCTTATATAGGTCTCACACACTTTTATGTGCATGTAGGAGATGTTTTTTATCTATAAACATAAAACCCATAAAATGAATAGACTAGGCGACCCCAATATTTCCCAACAATAAATTATACCATATAAAATGAAGCTTAGTCAAAATTCTAGAGCCAAGTTCATGAAACAATAGTAAACTATTGATTCGATTATTTGATTTATGTTGTTATGCTTATTGTTTTGAATCTTACATACTCTAATACCGTTGTACCTTGCAAATGAAAACATGCATGTGTTACAAAAATTGAAATATGCCCCCAAATTAACTCTAAAGTCAAATCTGAACTCTATGACGCAATACTTTAAGGTGAGAGTATATAAGACTTTCCATCAATCTATGGCTTGAAACCTTAGTGTTACTAGAAAAGAATTACAAGCTATCAAATGATGGTAGCTCAATTGACATAAACAAGTGGAGATGAGAACATGTGTTTGATTCTTTTCAATATTATCTTTGGAAAGAGTTTAAAATCTTAATTATGAACCTGCCCTGAATAAAAGAAAGTAAGTACTTCTAAAAAGAAGTACACGGTAATGTATGCGGTTCATACGGATACACAATTTGTCATTTTTTTTTTTTCATTAGTATCACTAGACTTACTTTAAGGGTGAATATAAAACGAAATATGCGGGGCGATGAATTTGGTATGCACTACGCAAAGTTGTTGATCGAAACCTTAGATACGATAAGCCATGCCATGTCCAGGAATAAATCTAGCATTTTCTTCAGTGTATACATGAGTTTCATTCTGCAGCCTGCAACAATGAAGTTAGCATGTTGATATTAGCATCATCCGAATTAATTGTTAATTGAGTAGTGTTCTAATAGGAATAAGTTAACTAGGCCTATCAAAGGTCTTCAATTTGTGCAGACATTTTGGGTTTGGATTTGAATTGCGAGTACTTACGATCGAGAAACAGTCTTATTCATGGTGGCAGATGAATGGAACCAGGCACCATTTAGATAGAGCAGTTCCCCATCTATTCTTGCTTCGATTCTTTTGTCAATTTCCTCAGCACCAATCGATAGTGGTTGGTCTGAAGCCTGAATTTAAAGCATAGAATTTCATGTAAATAATATTTAAGGCAAAAATATTTCTGCAGATGAGTTATCTGCATTTATTTCTAAAACGACATCGTTTTGATATTGAAATATTAAAAAATTAATATAAAAACTTTTATAACCCTGAAATAAATTAAAATTACAAAAACATCATAATTTCCGTATCAAAACGACGTCGTATTAGGTTTATTGCAGATAATTTATCTGCAGCAGAAAAAGCGAACCTAATATTCAATGACAAATATAAGTAGTAAAACAAACCAAGCTTTCTTTTCACATACCATAACCCATCCCCATGTATCAGCAAATGATGGCACATGAGTCGTGTATACCATCACATCTGCACCCCAAAAAAAGAAAAAAGAAAAACATAAATTGAGTTAAATTAAAAAACATAATATCCTTTTGCTCAGTTAAATAAATCTGTAAATGATATATGAAATTTAATCACTGAACAAAAGAATTGAAATACGTAGACTTACATTTGAAGACCTGTTTGATTGTGTTATATATAGAAGTGAAGACTTCCTTGTGTGTGAAGATACCTGCCGGTCCAGCCTGCACAATAGGCAATTTATCGTTAAACGTTATTATTGAGTAGGTTTTGTACAGAGACATAAAAGGGTGCTTTTCATAATCTACCTGGGTTACAAAAATGCCATTATCATTGAGCTTGGGCTTCACGGTTTTCTCATAGAAGGATTTGGTGTAGAGTTGATAGCAAGGCCCATCTTCAAGTGGGTCTGCCAAATCTCCAACAATGACATCAAACTTCTCCTTTCTCTTCTCTAGTTCAGCCCTTCAAAGCAAAATATGATTTTTAGCTTCATTAAGTAAGAGACCTCCTTGAAATCCAAAAAAACAAAACGGAAAGAGTGTGTTTTTCAAAGAAAGAACAATATATGCTTTTCAAAGAGAATATTCTTTGCAAGTTTTTTTTTTCATAAATGTCATTCTTTGGAAGTAGTGGACTATTAACCTAGGGTGCACATGGTTAGTCTGAGTAAAAGTCACTAAGGTACATGTATTGCTGAATGGATTGGATAAAGCATTATTTATAGTAGCTTGGCGGAGACTTAAACTTTTCAAGAGTATAATTGGTATTGGCAGAGCATTTTGATAAACAGATTTCAAAATTTACAAATAACTAAATAGTATATTTAAAAAGGCTTTAATACTTTTTCTGTTGCTGCAGATAAATTTTTTTGCAACAACACATAGAAAATCAAGATCCGCATGCGGATCTTAGTGTAAATATATTTGTTGCAAAAAATTTCATCTGCTATCATTTTAGAAGTGACAAACCCATTTAAAAATTATAAGAAATAAATGTTAATTACGACTGTTGTAGAAATAATAAAATTAAGTTATCGGACGTGACCTCTTGCCATTGCTTTTAAAGGTCAAGAGCAAAGAAAGAAAAGTGTAGGAAGATAGTTATTAGTCTTCACAGCTTATAAAAAAAAACATTAATGCCAATAAAAGTCGATACAGTTGGCTAAGTATTAGGTCCATAATCCATAAGGATGTGAGTTAAAATCTCGCTAGTCGATATGAGGATTTTGTTGGTGAGTGATACGTAATTCCTCTTGAAAATCTTCAAAAAAATTGGGGGTCTTCTCTTACCCTAGTGAGATACTGGTGTCTAAACCCACTTAAACTTTTTCAATACTAAAAAAACCCTAAATAATTTAATACTAATTAGGTAAATTTCATCTTAAAATTTTTGTTTCAATTTCATTTAAGATTGTTCATAATATTACATGTGGCAAGGTGCATCTGTGAAAGATTATTTTGTTGTTAAATGCTTTACTCAAATTTTCACCCTAGGCTATGTTAAATTTTGAAATAAAAGTGTTGTGAATGTTGAATTGTTGATGTTGAAATGATTAAATTTTTTGTCGTAAAAATGCCATTTGTTTGGCCGTTTTGGTCTGTGGTTGCCATGTGTAACCTCATATCAATTGTATATCAAAATACTTTTTTATAATAATTAAAAAAAATATATACATGAAGCAACCACCTAAGTTTGTTACTCAGCAGGAGTCAATATTAATTTGTAGATTGCATAAGTCTTTATATGGAGTTAAACAAAGCCCATGGTTTAGTTAGTTCAGCAAGGCTCTACAGTAATTTGGTATAGCCTAGAGTGAAACAAGCTATTATTTGGTGTATCTATCTTGTTGTCTATATAATTGATATTGTTATCATAAATAATGATCATGAAAGTATCCAACATTTGAAACAACATTAGTTCAAAAACTTTGAGATTAAAAGACGAGGTCGATTAAAATATTTTCTTTGATTTAAAGTTGGTCAATCAAATGCTAGCATTTGAATCTCTCACAAAAATTATGCTCTTAGCATTTTGGAAGATAAGTCGGAAAACTTAAGTATCTCATTATGACTAAACTAGACATATATTTTCCTATTATGGCCCGTTTGGTACCAGATATATTTTACATTTCTCGAAAAACCATCTTTGGAGAAATAAGGATCCCATGTTTGGTGCAAAAAATGAAAAACTTTCCGGACAAATATTTTATCCCAGAAATTGATGTTGTGTGTTAAGTTGTTTTACGATGCTCAGCTAAAAAATGCCATGGATTAGATGGAAAAATTTTGTGCATGGGGAAGTGAAAATTAAGGCTTGAATATGTGGACGAAACTAACCTTGTTTTGTGGACGATATCTGTGAAAGCTCTGTTTACACATCAGAAGATATACGATGAAGAATATTGACATATTGACTAAAGTCTGGAAGTCCTAAAAAAGTCTTTTTGTTTTGTTTTGTTGTAAACAACTATGTTCAACTATGTGTAGATATTTTCTGTCGTTTAATGTTTCATATAATATGATATTGAAAAATAAAAGTGGAGTTATTTTTGTAAAATAATATCATATTTTCACTAATATTTCACAATCAACCAAACACACACTCAGTACAATTAACCACAAAATTCTTGAAAAATTTGGTCATACCAAACAACTTTTAAGTAACATTCCAGAAAAATATATTTTCCACTATATTCCAATAATCTATTGTTCTCGAATAAATAAAAAAATTTATTCTATCAAACGCCCCCTTAGTTTCTTATCCATGTTATAGTCATGGAGAAGTAGTGGTTGGAATGTAGAGATATATTAAGGGCTCTCTAGAAAAGGGGTTACTATATAAAAATAGGGACTAATCCATGGAGATATTGTTGCTTGTAGATGTTAACCTCCTTTTGAAAAGGGACCTTATCTAATAGAAAAGCAAAAGGCGGAGGACAGTTGCTACATCAAAGTGTTGATATGTTTGAATATGGAGTTATGACACTCATTAACTCGTATGGTTAAAATAACTTTTTCAAGAATAAAAGTTTTGCAAGATAAAGTATAGATGTCAAGTTTCTTTGTGCTTCAAGAACTACGTACATATATAACAAGCTAAGTTCTAGTGACAGGTATGTACCAACTTGAGATGAAGTGTTGATAATATTACTTATACAAGTTGTAATTAAATTCCTCCATGCATATAAGTGGAGCATGCTTAGTGTATTTTCACTCGAGCAAATTATAGGAACCACTCTAAGTACTTGAATTTTTCAATAATATAATTGATTTTTCCAATAATATAGTTTTATGGTTTCAAATAAATTATAAATGAATGAAAACTAAGATGAAAAAAATCATTAATTAAGAAACAAAGCAATCGAGTAAGCAAATATACACACTTGGCATCATTGATGACAAGGTCGAGCTTCTTATGAGAAAATGCCTCCCTATTTGCAATCAAGTATTTTCGGCAGAAATCTACCACCTCCTGCAAGAGTCAGCAGTTGAAACTTGTTTACAGTAATTTGAGCATCTTTGTCAATGTTAAGAGTAGGACTTATTAAAAAATAAAAATAAAAATAAAAATAGAAATAGAAATGTAAAGAACCAATTTAATCCGAAAGCTTAAGTTATTGGGTGAGGCTATATTAATTAATGGTTTTATATATCTTAACACGCCCCTTCACACGGGAGCCCACTGGACTTAAAGGGTGGACAATGCACAAGCCGCCCCTTCACACGGGAGCCCACTGGACTTAAAGGGTGGACAATGCACAAGCCCACCTACCTGTGCGAAGAAAGAAATTCCACTAGAAATAAAATGGGGGGCGGTGAGAATCGAACCCGGTACACCAAGGCTCTGATACCATGTAAAGAACCAATTCAATCCGAAAGTTTAAGCTATTGGGTGGGGCTATATTAATGGTTTTATATATCTCAACACGAAATTTAATAGAAAATACCTAAAATTTTTAATAGGGATATATATAATTAATAATTAATTCAAATAAAATCTTAAAAAGATTTTTCTAAAAAAATATTTAAAATCCTAAAGAAGATATGAGCAGCTAATTTAAAAGAATTGTTTTTATATACAAAATTAGGCTAAGAGATTAAACCATCTTACAAAAATATACTCTAATTTAATATATATGTGTAAATTTCTTACAGATTAGTGTAAATATGATACATAATCTCATTTGAAATATAAAATAAATTCCATTAAAAAAGTAGGTAATTGAGATTTGAAAATAAATAAATAAAAAGTTGTTAGGAAGTAAGCAATAAATAAATGATCTGACTATTGTATTTGATGGACTATTATATTTGATGGACTAAAAATAGGTTAAAAAAGTGCTGTTTGATTATATAAAAGTGGGCTATTGCACCATGTTTTAGTATTGACATCTTACTAATTTATCAAACATTTATTTGAGATTATAATATTTTGTAAAATTCCACCATTTATCAGGAAGACCAACAATCATCAATAGTATTTTAAAGTTGAGTGTTGTTTAAGAAAAAATAAAATAAAATAAAACATCAGCACTGCCAATATCTATACGGATATTATTAACATTTGAATTAGATGGACGGCTGAGGAGCAATATGGTTTAGTAGTAACCTTGTCTATATCGCACATGACCACTCTATCCAGTGATTTGTGTTTGAGGGCTTCCCTAGCTGCAGAACCTTCACCTCCTCCCATTATAAACACCGTTTTGGGGCTGCCACAATAAGTAACATGCCTCTTCATATTAGTCAAGAGGCTTATGATCAAACAAAACCCCAATCAAGTCTACCAAGAAGCACAATCATGTGGTATATATGTAATGACGCTATTAATTTTTATGAAGTGAGTATAAGAAAGACTGGGCTTGATATGGTACTCAGTACTCACTGATTATATACCTTTTTTTATAAGATATAGTATTATATAAGAATAAAGTTCCTTTTGGGTCCCTAACAAAAAAAATACGGTCTTCACTTTTGTCCCTTATAAAAAGAATCTCATATTAGTCTTGTTTAGGGACTAAATTGGGTCTTCATTGAATTTATGAGAGATCATATTTTCAAAGAATTTAAATTGTAGAGGGATAAAAATTTGACTTTTTTTTTCTGTGTAAGGAACAAAAGTGGGGATCATATTTAATAAAATATTGCATTATTAAATCTAATTGCAGAAAATATTTTTGAATTTATAATGTGTGTGTCTCTCTCTATATATATATATATATATATATATATATATATAGTTTAATTTTAATAATATTTTCCTTTAGGGGGCGTTTGGTTTAATGTTTTTTGAGATTTTTCTAGGTAAATGAAGTTTAGTATTTAGAAAACCAATGTTTGGTTCAACTTTTGACCAAAAGCCATCTATGTGAAATGCTTGGCTTTTTGAGAAAGATAGTAATTTGCACTGTTTAGAAACCCGATTTGAGGGTGGTTTTTTGAGAAAACTCGGATAAAGCACTCTTGACACACTTTTTGTCATATATTTCCCTGGTAAAATTTTGTCAAACCAAACTACTTTTTTTTAACTTCCTCATTTATTCAACTTTCCCTATAGATACCTAGTAATTACATTTCTCTAGTATTCTTAAAATTTATCTTCAACCAAACGGCGCGAAATGAATGTTTCTCAAAGCCTTAGAGTCAAAAGTCAAAACATAACGTAATAGTAAACATAGAAACTTACTTGGGGTGACATAAAAGAGGGGGATGAATTAAGCATTCGTGATAAATGAATTCATCCGTTTCAGCACTCTGCATCTTCCCGTCAAGTACCAACGCCTATATCCAACATAAATAATGTCACATAACAATTATTATTTAAAACTTTTTTCCTCCCTCTGCTTTTCAATAGAAGAAAGGAATACAAAATTTTGCATCTATTTCTTAGGGCGGGTTATTCTTAAACCAATGTTAAGAATAAGAAGTTTTAACTCCAATCTTGATTATTGATTTCCTTACTTACATCTAACGACTCAGATATTTAGTAAATTAGGGCTGTTAGATGTGAATAGGATGAATGCCTAAGATTGAAAATATAATTTAGATTGGTGCAAAATATTCCTAACCCATATTTCTTTTGTTTATTTCCTTGTTAGAAGAAGAAGAAGCAGAAGCAACAAAATAGCTTGCAAACCTTTCCAAAACGCTTTGTATCTAAGAGAGCTATGTCTTGGTACTCGCTAATCGCTTTATGAAGCACACTGTTGAAAATGATTAAAAGAAAACAAAGAAGTGAGTTGATGTAATTAAACAAAACAATTTTTTTTTTATATAAAAAGCAAAACAGAACAAACGGGAAATGACAGTAATCTCTGTTTAAAAAAACCGACTGACATTGATTTGGAGTTGTGAATTGCAGAAGCAATGACGAACCTATTAAGTTTAAAAGACCATTTGAGATCATCATCGATTACTTCCTCGTACCAGGAAGAATCATGGTTCTGATCATGTCCGTTGTTTTGTTGAGTTTCGTGGCCAAACTTTGAGAACCCATTAACGTAGAGCACTTCAGGAGCCTCACCCATGCTTTGAAAAAAGAAAGAACAAACGACAACGGTATCAGAGAATTGGATGGTATAGTAGTGATAGGGGGTGCAAAGTGCAATTTCTGTGATGGGATTGCGGGATGTGGCAATAGTGGGCAGCACTCGCTTTTATAGCTAGCTATTCGATGATGAATATTATAATATTAACAATACATAGTACTAATCAGTATTATTAAACTCGGCTCTGACATTGACTCAGTTGAGGTACTAAGTTATTGGGTTATTGATTTAACTAGTGAGTCACTAATTCAACTGTATGACCCGATAAGTATATGTAAATCTATAATTTATATTAAAAAAACTATAAATATACTTAATTACTTGTAAAAAAATATATCAATTTTAAATATTTTAATATGAAAATAATAAATTACACATCATTGTCCAACAAAAGATCAATCAAACATATAATATTTGTGATACTAATATTTCAGGTTCAGTAAACGACATATCTAACTATAAATCAAATCAAAATTCCCTGCATATTGCATAATCAAGATAATATTAGTGTTGTAAAAACATATACTATGTAAGTTAATAAGCTACAAATCACTCAAATATTTTAAAAGAAAACAAATCATTTGTGTTTGAGAGTAAAAAAAAGAAGACATTAATTTATAAAAATAAATTAATTTTTTTTTATAGACCGGGCCAGGTCACCGGTTGAACCGACCGGGTCATCTGTTTTTACGAAAATCGGCCGGATCACACTGGGTCACACCAATTCTGTAACATAATCGGTCTAATATAAAAATCGGACCGATTACATAACCGATTCACCGATTTCCAAGTCAACCCGACCGAATCGGTCCAGTTCTTATAACATTGCTTCTAATGCTTAATGGTCTAATAGCATAACCCACTACCATGCGGCACTTGGGTGACACAAGTAATTATTCTGTTACAAAATGTTTATTACAAATAGTTCTCTTCAGATCTTATCATATTTTATATAAGTTGCAGAATCTATATATTTATTACATTTGTTTAAACAGAATCACTTGTATTTAGTAATATATATGTAATCTATTATCTTGCCGACAACCTTACCTACTGTGTCACATTAGTGTAGCCTTCAAATATAGCATTTGGACCTCACCATTCCATTCCACTTTTTGCCATGTTTTGTTTTGTAGAGATTTGGGGGAGAAAAAACAAGGGTAAGGGTATTAAAGTTGAAATATAGAACGAGACATGAAGCAGATGATTTTCATTTTCAGCTGTCGATGTAAGATTTATTATATAAATTAAGTTATTTATTGCAAGTTTTATGTGATATATTATTTTAATAGTAATTTTTTCTCCAATCCTAGATGAATTATAGTGTCTTTCGTTGAGGCGTGGCAGTTGCTTTCTTTAATGTAATCAATTCATGTAACTCTCACCACTAATTCAATCCAACATAAGAAATCAAATATATCCAATCCATAAAAATCAATTTTTTAAAATGGTTTTGAAACCAAGCTGCTTTTTATTCTTTTGGATATGGATTGATCACGATCCATAAAAACAGTTTTTTAAAATGGTTTTGAAACCAAATTATTTTCTATTTTTTGGAAACCAAATTATTTTCTATTTTTTTGAAACCAAATTGTTTAATTGGATATGGCAATGAGCGTGAGACACAGAAAGATTCTGAACATGGATGTTAGTCCCATCTCGCGGGCATAAGAATTTACGACGTCTCAATTACTCACATGTTTTTTAATTTTTCCATTTGATAATTTTTATTTCACACTTATATTCTTAAATTTTTAAATAAATAATTAATGATAGATTTTTTTTAAAGAATTAATATTTATTTAAAATGGAAAATATCTTCCTAAATATAAAAAGGTATTTTACTATTTTTGAATATTTAAATTATAAATATTACATTATATTTATGACTTTGGAATGATAAAGTTTATAATTTTAATATTAAAATCGATATAAAAATGTTAAATAGTTTTAGTCTTTAATGTTTCTAAAGTGAATATAGATAAATTATCTACATTCGCTCCAAAACGATGTCGTTTTGAGTTGAAAAATTAAAAAAGTATAATGAAAAAAATTATTATAACCCTGAAATAAATTATAATTACAAAAATACCTTGATTTTCGTCTCAAAACAATGTCGTTTTGAACTAAATATAGATAAGTTATCTATATTGACCATAGAAAAAGCGAACCATAGTATTATTAGCTAAATAAACAAGGGTGGTTTTGACTATTAACATTATAAGCATTTTGAGCAAGAAATGGAGCGAGTATTTTCATTAATATTTTATTTATAACTATTAAAATTACTATTATTTTATATATATTTACTTATGACTTTTTTTCTCTTCCATTTAGATTATTTATAGAGATTAGCGGGCTTCTCGAAATATACAATTTCCATATAAAATCTTAAATTTGCCAATGCCATAGAAGACAAAATTGATTTTGATTTAAAGTTGGTTTATAACTGGTTACAAAAACAATTCAAATTTTAAACTAGTTACAATCCAGTTTCAAATTTTAAACCACTTTTAAATTAAAACAGGTTTTAAATCATAAACCGATCTCAATTCAAAATCGGTTTGTAATCAAATCTGGTTATAAATCACAAACCGGTTCAAAAAAAATAAAACAAGTTTTGAAAAATGAAAAACCAATTTGGTTCGGTTTTCATCGAAAATCAAATTGAGCCGCTTCATAAACATCCCTTTTGTGGTTAATGCATACGTTTTCCTCAATTTTTTGTCCTTATATATACATATTAAAAACATTGGTTGACTTGGTTTACATTTTTTAATCAATTGCTGTCATTTACTATTCAGATCAAACTTAATCAATTACTGATATGCTCGCTCAATATGGAATGATTCTTATAAAAACACCAAGAACTTCAGCAAGCTCATAGTGATTCTTTTTACCGGGATAAAATATATAATCTAATTTAATTTTTAATCGTATTAGAAAATGGGCTAAATTAAAATAACCATGGAGATAAATGATAAAAAAAAAAAAAAAAAAAAACTGTAAGGAGCTAAATGATTCCAAGAGAAACTACAGTGGATTTTTTAAACTTTTCACTATATTAAATACGCACATAGTAGAATGTGATATGAGGACTTTGAAATTGGAACAAAAGAAACACTATCTTTATTAAATATACACATGGTAAAATGTGTATGTTATCAAATATAATTCCGTGCCCAAAAACTCTTCTCAAGCAAAAAATAATAATTCTATTCAAAAACAAATTGTAAGAGAATAAAATGTTTGTTATGTACATTCTAAAAGATCAAATCCCTTTCATCAACACCATAATTTACATTGTTAAATGTAAATCATCAACGTACAAATATAAAAGACAAACAAGATATTGTTTAAGAACTTTACTCATTAGAAATTTTACACATATAAAATCAACAATAATTAAACATATCATACATTTTAGTATTCGTATTTTTATTTAAAAACATAATACTCCTATTAATTTCAAAGGCTTACTACTCTTATTAGTTGATATTTTTCACACGAAGGATGTGATATAAATTAAAATAAAATTTTAATGTTTTACTCAAGAAATTAGAAGTAAGTGAACATATCCATAAGAAATTATAAACTTTCTTTTTAATTATCTTTTCCCTTACTTAGATATAAAAAAATCAAATAAACATTCAATTTTGGAGTTTTCTTTTGACATAGAGATAAAGTATATATTTCAATTTAAAGTTCATTTTCAACATATTTTAATAATATGATTTGATTTGAATTTTCACAGAATATCAATTCATCATTACCGAACACATTATTTTTTACCAAAGAAAAAAAAATAAAGAACAAAACAGCCTTAATTAATTAATGTAAAGCAAAATAAATTGGAAGATTATGAATTAGATAAATTTAATTTCACTCGTATATAATACTCGTTTAGCTGTTCTATTTTTAATAAAAAAAATTAAAACACTTTTTTTTATATTTTAGTATGTAAGAATAAATTTTTAATTAAGGAAAAATACCAAAGTACTAAAATAATATAAATTTTATTTTTCTCAAACTAAAGTTTTTTCTGCCAAATATATAATTTTTTATATAAAATTTATATTGAAACATATAATTATTTTTTCAAGTTTATATCTAAAATAATAATTTATTGAAAGATCATTTAAGAAAATCATATAAAATTATTTTAGAAGCAAAGTCATCCAAACAAGCCTATAAATAATTAAAATGAATTGGATATCTGATTCAAGCTATTATTTATTATTTATATACAAATAGATACTCCTATATAAATAAATAAAATGAAAAATATGTTGAGTAGAGTAAATGTATATAAATAAATTATGGGATTTGCATTTGTCATTTAACATGACACAATAAAATTTTCTACACATACAACATTTTGTGCGGCCCACATTTTTTGAGAAAAAAAAAAATTTTGGCACGCAAAACAAATCTCTATAACATTACACAATCATTTTTTCTACAATATAAATCTTATAAAACCCATAAATTATTGTTTCAAACTTTAATAAAGGATATTCTGAATCTTTATTACTACTTGTGTACTAAAAATCTTTATTTCTGCTGGTTAGTTTGTGGTGGGTTCAATTGTTGGACACTATAAGGAGTTGGCATTTTGAAGAGTGGGACAAAACTTTTTGGTGACTGCGTGAAGTAGGAATTAGAACTAGCACGCGCGGAAAGTTGAGGTTGTGGTTAATGGGGCCCAAGATGTACACGAGGGCATAAAAAGTGACACGTTGAGTACGGAAAAATTTAATATGTTCCAGACTTATTATTTATTCAGTTATAAATAAATTTTTTTTTTTATTTCTACCCCTCTTTTTTTAATTTTTTTCTCCCTTCATCCCTCTTTTTTTTATTTTTGAAAAGGACTACCATGATCCAGACCCATAGAATATCTTCTCGCTGAGTACATTGTTAAAGGTTTATTGGGTCCAAAGAAAATTATGGTTAGGAAATTGATCCATTCATCTTATAGGATATTTTTATTTATTTGTGAGACCTTCCGTTAGCTTGTCTTTTAGTTTTGTAGAGTGTGGTCAATCCAATCTTTGATAATGCCACCCACAATGCATTCCTGTGTCTGCGGGGGTAGTGGGTGTACTATATACCTTAATCTCAATCCCAACCTTCAAATCCCATATAATCCAAAGGAAATTATAACAAAAAAAAAAAAAAAATTGTATAAATATAAGTTGATATATATGTGTCAATATATAGCATTATTCTTATCCAAAAGCAAGCCACTACTAATTCCTACGGAAGTAGGATGAAAAGGGTAATACTTTGTGCTTATTATTAATAATTAAAAAAAGAACACATCACCTCACATATGTATGAGATGACAAAATTAAATTGTGAGTATGCAAAATACGAAATAAAAATGTAAAAATTATGCAAATATTTATAGTTGAACATGAAATGTGTAATGGGTGGGCCCATCCAATTGTTGGTGCAGCAGATTGAGGAGGGCTTTATGGTTGTGAGTTGAGCGTGGGTTAACTCCACTAAGGATGTTGTGGAGAATCCACTCTTTAAATTTGCATGTCCTAGTGAGTACTTACTCACTCGTATAGTGTCCTTATTCTTCATGATGAGCAGCTATTCTTTTTATTTACCTCATTGTGTTTAAAAGGAGATACATGAGAATAAAATGATGATAAGTGACTCACTTCTTTCTCTTAGTGGTTCTGGAAATTTCAATTAATTATCTCAAGACTTCATGCTTGAAGAATCTCTCATTTACACGTTTTAAGAAATAGTGATGGAAATGGTTGTATATATTGTGGAACCCATAGTGAAGATTATAGTAGGGATGACAGCAACAAGATATTAGTTGCGATGGTGCATGTGGTGGTGATTGGTGATGAAGACTTTGTCCAGATAACAACGATAATAGTCATAATAGTGATAATGGTGGTGGAGAGTGGCAATGGTAACAATCAGATTGACAATACTGAGATTTAGTTCTAACATGAAGTAGTTCCTAAAACTTTCTTTAAAGAAAAAATTCATATTATTTTTTTTTTCGATTATCCATTAACCACCTAGTCTCATTAAGAGTAGATACGACAGAAGTCCATTTTTGGTCTGTCTTGTGCTGCATAAGTCTATTTTTTGATCTTTCTTGTGTTTTTCTTAATTTCACTTAAAGTGAGGGCGGTGAGGATCAAACTCGTAACCTTGTGGTCACTGGAGCTCTGATACCATGATAAACGTCACTTCAACCCAAAATCTTAAGACGTGAGGCTAAATTATTTATTTTGTATCTCTCTAACATTCTTTCTATTTAATTTTAACACAATTACGTTTTCAGGTATTCGAACTTGATATTATTATTAAGTTGAAATAATCTTTTATAAATTTATTTACATATTCGATGATAGGTAAGTTTATTTTTAAAATAAATAAATAAGGGTGAATTTATCTTTAAATTATTTAGATAGATATCATCACAATATATTTTATAAAATTAAGGAAAGTACATTCTTACTCACTTAATTTTTTTTCCTGAATTTTGATTAAGAAGTTAATTCTAAGTCAAATTAATATATATGACAGGTGTACTTGATAATAATAATAATAAATCCACAAAATACAAAGGTTCTGTGGTTAATTTGAAGTGTTGAACTTTGTAAGACGGGCCCACGATCATTTTCAAGAACTTTATATGCAAATTTCTATGTAGATGCAACATCCCTTTACAAAATGTCTCCGCAGAGTCAATGTGTTTGATCATAGATTACATATGCGTTCTCTCTGCTCTTTAACTAAGTCAAACCTATTCTGATTTCACTTTCTTTTGAAATATCAACAATAAAGTTTTCTGCTTTAGAGATTAATTAGATTTAGAGGTGCTATTCATATTTTGCGCCGTCCTATATATACGTTTTTGTCGTATTATTTACTCTGCATCTGTAAATTCTCTCGCGATATTACATTCAATTCAAGCACACAAGAACATAAGTACATAAGATTTTTCTTAATTTGTTTTTCAGATATTAGTAATCATGTCTAAATAAGTTACATAGTTAGTTAATTAGTTAATTGTTTACTCTGGAGAGTACGGACTATTAAAAGAATCTTCATTACATATTCGTTACAGTTTTTAATTTTTTTAATTGTGAGAGTTGAACACATAATACAAATTACTCAAACCCTTCATCACTAAACCAATCTTAATGACTTTTCGTTACAATTCGTTTATTCTGTCTTAATTCTTCTTTGTTGTACTTTCAGTATTTGTCTCTCTTTTAAAATTTATATTTAATTATAGATTCGATTTTTCTGGTAAAAATGTATTTGTCTGCCACAAAGGCGGAAATACTTTTGCCTTTAATTATTTTCAAAACTATTGTGTGCCTACTTGTAAAATATAAGAACAATTAGAAAACGATTTATAGGCAACGATTTGTCTGCTTAAAATAAATTCACATGCAACAAATTGGTCTATGCAAAAGACAATTTGTATAAGGATAATACTCAGATGTACCTAACTAATTTAATCATACATATGTTATCATCTTGTAAACAAACTTTTTTTGGTTGCATCATGTTTGTTTTACATGCATTTCGCTATCTTGTCATATTTTTGTTTTTTGTAATGAAGATACTCATGCAGATATAATAGAAAGGGGACATTATAACTTAAAATGTTAATTTAAAACAATAATGTAATTAGCATCAGTAGGACTTCTAGCTTGTAAGATACTTCATTAATGTGACATCTTGCAATCATCCATCTACACGCCTCTAAATCAGTATTAATTTATTTATTTTGTTAACAACGTACGTAAAAAAATTAAATTGTATTTGAACATTTCTACTTACAGAGACCAATTTAATTAGAATATAAACTAGAGAATATGCATCATTATTTGCAAATTGGTTGTTTGATGTCTAACTGCAACAACTTCGGTTGTTTGAGAATATGTGATTTTGATAGTACTTGAAATCTTATCAATGATTTTCATATCTCGGATGATGTCAATAACATTATATACATAATATTGTTGGGGTGGTTTCTTCTTTAATGTTGTTAGTTGAACATGCATCACATTTATTGGTGTAGGGCTCTATGTTTGCCCAATCACTTCAACAAATGCTTACCTACCATCGTTGTGAGAAAATTCTCGAAGAAGGTAGAAAGTTCTCCTCACCTTATATAAACACTTGAAGACATTTGTAATAGGTTAGAGATTTTGATTTTTAGCTTGAGAGTATTTTGAAAGTACCTCTAGAGAGAAGTTTGAAGAGTGACCTTTTTAGAGACGTTTGAGAATACCACCATTGTTGGTGACATTTGATTGTACCTCAACTGCAACTGGGGAAGTCTGACTCTTTTGTAATCCTTCTTTTTCATAGTGAAAGATTTTTTGGACTAGTGTCCCGTGGTATTTACTTCTTCACTCCGAAGAAGGTTTTCCACGTTAAAAATTTGAATGTGTCTCTCTATTTCTCTTCTGTATATTTTTTGTTTGGCTGCATGTTGGACGATCTGGTGTCTACAGGCCGAATTCTGAGTGCCGAGCTCCGAGCTGTGATATCTCTTTTGCACTGATTTCAGGGACTGACGTCCCAACAGTGGTATCAGAGCCCAAGTACGAAGGGTTCTGAGGAGACGAGATGAAGATAAGTGGCATTGCTCATGACGGAGACATGTTTAAGTTGACAATAGACAATCTTACTTACTGGATACCGATGATGGAAGACCATCTATACTGCAAAGACTTATATGAGTCAATCGCCCAAGTTGAGATGCTTGAAGGAAAGAACACGAAGGAATAGGAAATCCTGAATCAAAGGTCGTAGCCATGATTAAGAAGTATATCGACAAAAGCCTCTTTGAGCACGTTTTCAAGTTCACGAATGTATATGAGTTATGGACCAAGCTGGAGTCCATGATACAGAAGAAGACTCCTAGGAACAATGCACTTCTAGTACGCCACTTGTAAAGCTCGAATACAAGGATGACATGAGCATGATTAAACACCTCAACACTTACAAAGAATCATGAATCAACTTTCTAAAGTCAAGATGAATATTGATGACGAGATGCAAGCTCTGTTGCTTTTGAGTTCACTGTCAAAAAGTTGGATACTTTGGTAGTTACCTTAAGTAATTTGGCTCCTGATGAAAACTTGACAATGGACTCTGTGACTGACAGACTCTTGAATAAAGAATCCAGGAGAAGAGAATGAGGTGTAACTAGCACGTCTGAGACAAACATTGCCGATAATAGAGAAAGGTCCGACGCCCGGGGTCGAAGCAAGAGTTAGGGTCGTGACAAGTCTAGATGCTGGTCTAGGTCAAAATATGAATTGAAATGCTTCTATTGTGGGAAGCCTGGTCACAAGAAGCCTAACTGCCAGACTCTGCAAAAAAATCAGAAGAACGACATTGTGAAGCCAGATCAGATAGTAGCAAAGAAGAAATAAGACAAGAGTACCACTACAATGGTTGCCAACTCGAATACAGAGATCTTCCTCTTTTGTAAGGATAACTTTTTGAACATAGCTTATGATAACTGTGCTTGGATTATTGATTATGGTGCCTCCTTCCACATTACTTCATACAAAGTTTTATTCTCTTTTTACATAAGTGGTCATTTCGGAGTCGTGAAAATCAAAAATCAGGTGATAAGTAAGACTGTTGATGTCTGTGACGTAACCCTAACCACAAATGTCGGGTGCCGACTTGTGCTGAAGGAAGTAAGGCATGTTCCAAACATGCATTTGAACTTAATCTCAGTGGAAAAGCTTGATTATGTCGAGTTAGTGAATTCTTTCGGAAGTGGAAGATTGAAACTGGCCATGGGAAACTTGGTGGTTGCTTGAGGCAAGAACGAAGGCTTCTTGTATGTTATGCAAGGAAAAATAAATGGTGGAGAAGCTAACTCTATCTGAGATGGACCTAGCATGGAGTTGTGTCACAAGCGCATCGACCACATGAGCGAGAAAGGGCTCTAAATCCTAAACACGAAATGACTTATGTCCGAGTTGAAAGGCCAAATGTTGAAGAGCTGCACGTACTCCCTAGCTGGAAAACAGCACTGAATTTCTTTCGTGAGACCAAATCATCCCAGAAGACGCATATATATTCTTGACCTCATCCACACTAATATTTACTTTATGTCTAAAAAATCACTTGGCGGAGCTCAATACTTTGTTTCTTTTATCGATGACCATTCACACAAAGTGTGGGTATATTTGTTAAAGTCCAAAGAACAAGTTCTTCAAGCCTTCAAAGAATTCCATTCTATGGTGGAAAGAGAGACTAGTAAGAAACTGAAGGTGGTCCAATCTGATAATGGTGGTCCAATCTAATAATGCTTACTGTAGAACGGCCGAGATAAAGCTTGTTAATGCTCCCAAAGACTCCGCAGTTGAATGGACTTGCTGAAATCATAAACCAGACTATTGAAAAAAAGGTCCAAAGTATGCTACCTCATGTCGGATTGCCGAAGTCATTATGGAGTGAAGCATTATAAACTGCAGTTGGCTTGACTAATCTATCACCATCACGACCACTAGAAGGAGAAATTCCTAAAGAAGTTTGGACAGGTCGAAAAGCGACTATAATCACTTGAAAGTATTTGGATGACGAGCTTTCATACATGATGCATTTACCTCGGATTGTCGAGATGTGAGTTCGAGTTTCAATTTTGGGATCCAATCAACAAGAAAATAGTAAGAAGCAGAGATGTAATCTTCCATGAAGACGAGACAGTCAAAGACATCTCGAAGCCCAAAGTCTGAGTTGTTGATTGACGTGAAGAACTTGTCCCTCCTGTCCAAGCTGAAGCAGGGGGAGAAACAAATCAAGAAAATAAAGTAAATAACCAACAAGAAGAAGAGTCAACTGTTAAAGTTGATTCTGAGATCCGAAATCCTGAGGTCTGAAATGAGAATGATGAGCCGGACTACCAACTTGAAGCACAGACTAGGCACTCTACATGAGTGAGACGACCTTTTACAAGGTATCCACCTGATGAGTATATTGTTGTTACTAAAGATAGAGAACCTCAATGCTATGATAAGGCCATGACGAGCTCAGACAAGAAAGAATGGGAGAAGGCAATGCAAGACGAGATGAAGTCCTTACACGAAAATCAGATGTATGAATTGACCGAGTTTCCTCAGGGGAGACGAGCTTTAAAAAACAAGTGGGTGTATAAAATCAAACATGAGGAGAACATCTAGAAGTCGAGATACAAGGCTAGAATTATTGTTAAAGGTTGTAATTAGAAGAAAGGAGCACACTTAGAAGAAATATCCTCTCTTGTTGTGAAGATGACTTCGGTCCGAACTATATTAGCCATGGCGGACTAAATGGATCTCAAAGTTGAAAAAATGGATATAAAAACGACATTCCTTCACGGCAAACTTGAAGAGGAGATTTATATGGAGTAACTTGAAGCATACCGATCTCCAGGAAAATAAGACTTGGTTTGTCATTTGAAGAAGAGTCTATATGGCTTATAACAAGCGCATCGACAGTGGTATAAGAAATTTGAATCCTTCAAGTCCGAGCATAATTTCATGAAGAAGGAGATCGACTACCGCATGTTTGTGAAATGGTATAAGGCTGAAGATTTCTTAATTTTACTTTTATATATTGACAACATGCTTATTGTGGAGGCAAGGCAAGTCAAGGATAGTCATCCTAAAGAAGGCGTTGAGCCCGTCCTTTGTAATGAAGGACCTCGGCCCTGCAAAGTAAATTCTTAAAATAAAGATTATTAGAGACTGACATAGAAAGCTACTGTGGCTAAATTAAGAAAAATACATTGAGAAAATTTTGAAGAGATTTAGCATGAACAAAGCCAATAAAATGAGTACCCCCTTAGCCTAACACATAAAGCTGAGTCAAAAGCTATATTCAAGATCTGATGAAGAAAAGGACGAGATGTTGAAGATCTTGTACCAGTTCACAGTTAGAAGTTTGAAGTATGTGATGGTTTGTACTTGACCCGACTTGGTGTATGCTGTTGGAATGGTGAGCAGGTATCTATCTAATCTCGACAAAGAGCATTGGGAAGCCGTCAAGTGGATCTTCAAATATTTAAAAGAAATTACAAGTTTATGCCTCCATTTTGGAGAAGGTAAAGCCGAGCTGAAGGGCTTTACAGATGCTGATTTAGGAGGAGATGCCGACTCGAGGAAGTCGACCACAAGATATTTGATGACTTTTGCATGAGAAGTTATCTATTGGCAATCAAAATTGTAAAAATGTGTGGCACTTTCGATGACCGAGGTCGAGTACATAGCCGCTACTAAGGCTTTCAAAGAAATATTGTGGATAAAGAACTTTCTTCATGAACTTGGCCATGAAAAAATAAATACGAGTTGAAGTGTGATAATTAAAGCGCAATTCATCTTGCAAAGAACTCGACATATCACTCTCGCACTAAACATATTGATGTGAGATGTCACTGGATCCAGGATGTAGTGTAGGATGGACAGCTTGAGCTCGTCAAAGTACACACTGACCTGAATTGGTCCAACATGATGACCAAGTCGGTACCAGTAAGAAAATTTGAAAACTATTGCAAGGGTGTTAGTCTGCTGCTGAACCCAACACATTAAAGTTGAAAGGAGGAGATTTGTTGGGGTGGTTCCTTATTTAATGTTGTTAGTTGAGCATGCATCACATTTATGGGTGCATGGCTCTATGTCTACCCAACCACCTCAACCAATGCTTACCTACCTCGTCATTGTGAGAAGATTCTGGAAGAAAGTGGAAGGTTCCCTTCACCTTATATAAACACTTGAAGACATTTGTAATAGTTTAGAGATTTTGGTTTTTAGCTTGAGAGTATTTTAAAAGTACCTCTAGAGAGAAGTTTGAAGAGTAACCTCTTTAGAGACATTTAAGAATACCATCATTGTTGGTGATGTTTGATTGTACCTCTAGTGCAACTAGGAAAGTTTGACTCTTTTGTAATCTTTCTTTTTCACAGTGAAAGATTTTTCGGACTATTGTCCAGTGGATTTTACCTCTTCACACCAAAGAAGGTTTTCCATATTAAAAATTTGACTTTATCTCTCTATCTCTCTTTTGCATATTTTTTATTTCGCTGCGTGTTGACTGACCTGGTGACTACAAGCCCACTTTTGAGAGCCCAGCTTTGAACTCGACGTGCCAACTTGTGATATCGCTTCCACGGAGGGACTAACGTCCCAACAAATACATCACATCCATGTTTATTTTGTGGCCAAAACTGAAATATGTATTTATTATTTTTTCCTTCTTTCGAACTTTCCTCTCCTTTTCAAGGAATATTCATCTTATAACCGTATAATCTCAAATTCTTTGAACCTTTTCAACAGCTATTTGTTTAAGTAAAGACAAATTTAAAATATTTTATTTAAAAGGTGAAGCAAGAAGAGACAAATTCCAATGGGACAAATTTTCAAATTATATATAACATTACACCTTTTATACACAATTAAATAACTTACGTCCACTCTCAAAATTGCATGAAATTCATTCAATAATTGTGTTGAAAAAAGTTTGCTATTAGCATTTGTAGATTTTTTATATTGGTAGAACTTATTCTTATAGAGATCGATCCTCCCATATATAATAAATATATATAAAGGTAAGGATGAATTATATCGATTTAAATTACATTTACAATCTTAATCATTAATTATATATATTTAATGACTTTATTTTTTTTAATTGTATGAATTATTAGACATAAGTATATCAATGATTAAGAATGAATATAAAAATATAGATTCATTGAGCTAAGAGCCATTGAAGGCAATGATAATAAATGGTGCCACTTTTAAGAAAGGTTTATTTAACTACAATCTTATTCTTCACTTTTAGGAAAGGATTCATGTAATGAACATCCTCTAACTTATAATTAAGTGAGCAATTACTTAAGAAAAAAGAAAAGAAAAATTTGAACCATTGGTTCATGTCTAGTTCTCTACATATTCAAAGGAATTAAAAGAATATGCTTCATGATTAATATAATGTAAATAATTTTAAAGAAACAATATGCTTTGAACAATTTGGGACACCATTGATGACTTTGTAGCAAATATGGAGCATTGAGCTATCAGCAGCAAGCGTGCTTGGTGCCTACTGGTTACTGCGTGGTGTGCTGTCTGGCCACTATGAAACTTACCAATCTCCACTCCCCATTACTTCCCTTCTTTCTTTTCTTTATTCTTAAAATAAAAATAAAAATGAAGGACACAAAATGCGCACATCAACATTAATAGACAAACTCATTGTCAAAATTCTCGCTTTGTCTGTGTGCTGGCTGTTGCTCCCTTCCATAGTGCTCTTCGGTGCTCCAAAAGCAATATTACAATTTTACTCAGATAAGTTTGTTGCTTTTGAGTGACACGCCGTCAATTTGTCTTCCACACGTACTGCTATCTTCATCTTGAATACACCCTTATACTTTTGCTATTTGACATTGCATAATAAATCAGCCATTCTAGTTGTACAACTTTTCTCCTCACTAAACACTAGTTACATTAATACTTTCTTTATAAAAATTATTTAATTTTTACACCAAGAGTTTAGAGTTAAAAAGGGGCATTGAGCAAGTGAGACAAAAAGATGTGTTCGATTCTTTCGAGTATTATTTTTTAGAAAAATTTAAAGTCTTAATTCTGGACTCATACTGAACAGGATTATCTCACATTGAGGACACATGTGGTTTATTAAAAAAAAAAAAGGAGGGCATGATCATAGTACACCGACATAAAAATAAAAAGTCTAACATCCAATTTTATATTTTATAACGTATATAGATAGATTGAAAAAATAACTTTTTATTTTTAATCAATGTAACTTTTTATGTGATGTCAAACATGTGCATATTTAAATTTTAATGAATTAAGTATATGATCTTTAGTAAATGTTAAATTGTATATTTGAAATTTTAGTTATATCAATTACCAAGTTTGGCTATAACGCATAGAACTAGATTAATTGAGGTATATATAACCTTATCATGGTATATTTGCAGCTATTATCTTTGTATATTTGTAAAAAAGCAATTTTTCAATATATAAAATTTGTGACTTTTCAGATGCAAATGAGCAGTTTTATCACTGCTCTATATTCGCCTTTTATAAAGTGGGAAAACACTTTCTCATTTAATAGGAGAATTGTTTTCTCATGTTAGTGAGAGATCGTTTTGCGTGCAATATTTTTTTCATTTTTTATTTATGGTGGGACCCATTTGAATTATGTATGTGTAATGAGAAATGCAAAGCCCTTGTAAAATAATAAGGATAATTCCAAAAATAATAATAATAATAAGATTTTGCTATACATGGCTTTCCTGAGACACCAAATGTTTGCAATTTTCCTTAATGCAAGATATATACGCTATGAGTAACATCTCTGTCACCCCTTTTAATTTTATCTTATTTTTCTGTTGTGGAGCATGGGATTTGTATCTAAGAAAAATCAAAATTGGCTTTCCATAAAGACTTGGATCAAGTGCTTGATGCCAACTCGATAAGGTCTATGCATTGCAGAGGTCTCCTAGGACACCAAATAATCACTATGATTGGTCTCCTATTGGTCACTGTTACTAATATATGTATATATAAAGCGACCAAAACCAAAGAATTTGGCCTTCCATGATATTGACCATCACATATTTTCTTTCCATTGGTTTTATAGTGCCGCCCATCAATTAATAAAACTCTCAAAATTAGTTATGATATGATGATCGTTAACGCGTGCTGCTTTCAACAGGAAGAGAAGAATGCTTGGATATACAAAAAGAAATATAAAAAAATGAACAACATTTACAGATGGGAGCAAGAGTGGTAATGAGATTGAAAATGAATAAGGAATGAACCACCTTTCGAATACCGTCCTAACCAACCTTGCATCTTATACAATTAACCACTTTTTTTATTTTTGAGTATAAATGGAGAAATAAAAAAAATGAAAAAACCGAAATTAAACATATGTTGTTTCTTAGTTTGTTTATGCAATTTCGTTTCTTATTACAATTCCCTTGCTATGCCCTCCATACTTAGGGTCCGTTTGGATAAGTTTTTTTTTTCTTCCAAAGTTTGTTTGAATGTCTGCTTTTAAAAAGAGTAGAGGTCACAAAAAAGCCAAAAATTTGCTTTTATAAAAAGCTAAAAACTTTAGCTTATAAAAAAAGCAAAATCAAAAGTCAAATATTGTTTTCAAAAAGTAAATTTTTTTATAAAAATATAAATAACTTTAACTTTGTAAAAAATACTTCTAAAGTAAGAAAGAGATAAAAATTACTTTTTTTATAAGCCCAAACACCCTTTAATTTTAATATCTCAAACATACCATTAATTTGCTTGTTCATATGACGCAAGATAGCAAAATCACACAACAGCGGATATGCAAAATCAACATATTTTGTCTTCTTCTAGACTTCTGGTCAATGGCGTAGCCACATTGAACCAGCAAGTGCCTTGGCACTGACTGATTTCCAAAATCAGAAGTTTTTTTGATCTTCAGTGATTGTAAATAATTTGCTTTCTCTATAGTTGTTAGTTTTGACACTAACTTTCTTCATGATTGACTGATAGCTTTTCAATTTTTCTGGTTCCACCACTGCTTCTTGTGGTAACAAAGAGAGCCTATGCGTGGTTATGTATGAAGTTGTGTTAAAGAACTATATTAGGGCCAACTGTTGAAAATTTCTTCTTAAATATGCTTTTTAGTTAAAATATTTGAAGATTTTATAATAATTGAATAAGTTTTTAAAATCAGAAAAAAATTTAATACTCTTTTTATAAGTTAAAAGGTAACTTTTTGATAATAAAAAAACATAAGTTAAAAAGATATATTGTAAAAGCATTTCTTAAATTTTGTCAAAATGAACCTTTGACCAATAATGTCATTTACACATCATTCTTATATTATTGTATTTTTAATAATAAAATAAAAAATACAAATTTAATTCAGTAAACATTTTCTATTATTTTTTTCAAAAAAATATTTGAATATATGAATACGAAAATAACATTGATCATAATCAATCCAATGCTAAGACTACTTTTCTACACGAGTAATAAATATATAAAATGATGATTTCAATTTGGAAGCAAAAAATCTGAAAGCCATCATTTTTGAAAGGATAAACCGCAATAACAGTAGTTAGGAGCGATGACGCGCATGTCACTTAGAAGGTCGAATTGCCGAATACTAATTAGGTACAAAACTTTTATAGTCTTCTGATATATTTTTTTGGTAACAATAGTCTTCTCATATTTTTATTTGAATATAAATTTACAAATGGAGGGTAAATTTAATTTTTCGGATGGTGAGAGACTTTAGTTTCGCCACCAATTTCTTATTTAAATTTAAGAAACATTTTTTCATAAAATAAATTTATTTCTATTTAAATATCAAAATATTCAAATAAATTTTTTACAAACAATTTAATCAAGTTCAAATTGAGTACGAATTCCTACATATATCATTTTAAAAAGAGTTTGAATGTAATTACAAGTAGTAATTATCTTGCTTATTGTATCAGTATTTATAAATACAGTTAAAATCTAAAAAATATATATTAAAAAGTATTTGACATTATAAAAAAATGAGAGATTCCAAACGTGAGAGATAATGATCTTGATCTTGAAAACCTGAGATATGGTGATCATGGAGAGCAGCTTGAAAATCCGAGGCGCTGCGATTAATTTTATTTTATATTTTTCTAGTAGTTTTCTGATGAGGGGCGGGTGGTAACCGGTGGTAACCAGCACTTGATAGAGTGACAATAGCGATATTTTTGTCTTAAAATATTTAAATATGTTTAATTATTCTAATTTTATAATATAAGGAGTGATAAATCCATGAAATGTGACTTAAAACATATGATTTCTAATATGAAAATGTAAAAAAAAAATACTTTTTGTGTTAATATATACCCCAATTACATTGAGCTGAAATATTGTTGATTTAATTGCTAATGGGCTTCATTTTGAATTTCAGGCCCACATATTAATACTTCCCAAAGCAAAGAAGAAAGAAAAGAAAAGAAAGTGGACTGAATTTTACAATGCAAGTCAGAAAGGCCCAAATAAATAACAAGAAAAGGAAAAGAGTGTAAGAAAAAAAAGCCAAGACAATGTTGCATATTTGGGAAAACCAACTTCCAAGCAGTAGAACCCTAGCCCCTCAGCATTCAAACCTTCCATCACAAATCAGACCACTTACCCATCTTGATTTCAATCAGTCCACCAAACCCACAAATCAAACCAGCCACACATAAAGAAGAATCTCTTTTTTATTTTGCGAATCTGAGGTAGTTACGGGTCTATGGTGCGAAGCGAGCATAGAGTGGAAAGGTGCACATGCGTTGATTGATCTCATTGTGTGAGAGGAGACACGTGGATTCTAATCAGAAGGCTCACGTTGTTGCTGCTTGCAAGGAGTAGAAGATATAAAGAAGCTATGGGTAAAGACTTTGGGGGAGACTTCTTCCGTAATCTTCTTCTCCATTTCTCTTTTTTTTTCTGGTACTGTAAATAGATGCTACCTTGTTTGGATTAGAGCATGTCAGTACAGTACTGAGGTTATTCTGGTGAATAGGACTCGTATTGTATTTTACGGTTTCTGCACTTTATTTTTCATGTAATTTTTCGTTTCATTTGTTGTTTTTGTAGCTTGGCCCTTATGGGTATGAGCTAAACCTTTTAAGGTTGGGTCTAGGTTACCCGAACCTCAGTAATGGATGATTGTTAATTACTTTTGTGAAACTTTGATTCTCAGTTGTTTAATACCATGCTTTGTATTTAAATATTTTGTCATTGAGGTCTGATGGTAGATGTTATGTTAGGAAGTAGTCATCGAGAGGTAACTAGTTCTGGAAATGTATTAAGCACATGGACTTGATTGTGAGAGCATTCAAGGGCTGTCACTTAGATATGAGGGCAGCCACCATGTAATTTTGGACTTGAAATGCATGAATCCTTACTTCATTTAACACAGAGATGTGTAAATGATTGTTTGGGATAAAATGATTTTAAGAGATTAAAATTATCAAGAAGTGTTCCGTTAACTGAGAATTAAATTTTAGTAATCTGTAATTGGCATTCAAACCATTGCTGTGGAAAAGGTAAACCGAAGCCCAACCTATTTTTCCAACCATTTTCACAAACTCATTTTTCTGTTCCTCTGATTTTTAATTTTTCAATCATCATTCTGTTTTTAGAAGTTGTTTTTGTTATCTAAAAATTCTTTTTACATCAGATACTTAAATTGTTTTTCCCACTATTTTATTTTATCACTTAGTCCAAGAAATCAATTCTGAAAATTCTAAAAAATAGAGTCACTAGTCAGTAATATTTTAACTTAGTTTTGTGATTACTTTGTTTTTATTTTTACTCTCTTTTTAGATTAGATTTAGTTTTAGCAATTCCAAATTTTAGTCAAGTTGAAAACGCCTAAGATCCTTGTGGGAACGATATTAGGGTCTCAAATACGCCCTATATTACTTGTTGTCGCGTATACTTGCACGCTTACTTGCATAACTGTTAGCAAGGCAAAAAGTTTTTGGCGCTGTTGCCCTAGATTTAATTATTCTAATTTTATAATATGAGGAGCTTTTTTTGTTTCAATTGAAAGTAAAAGGTGGTTATTTGTAAAATCACTAAAGTAGAGGCTGGTGTTATGTAATTTAGCCAAACACTTAAGGAAAGACCATAAACAAAAATACTTTAAAAGTATAATTACATCAAATTGGACAATAGTTTCATTGAACTTCTCTAGAATCAAGGGGTTAATGCAAAGGAAGATTAAGTAAATAATAATAATAATAATAAATTTATAAATAAAAAGGATACAAACCACTTAGCAAAATTCAAGTTTAACAATATTAAGTTGAAAACTGATTTAGATCATAAGGCATCGTTAGTCATGTATGATTTAGACTACCAAACTTCATGGAGACCATGTTGGAGGTAATGAGTTTGAGAGAGAAGGGTTTGGGGGCAGTGTTGGTACTTGAAGTATTACACCAAGAGACATCAAATTTGGAATGCTCAACAGTGTTGCCTCCAGCTTAGGAAACCCTAGAGATAATGCAAGCTATTGGACTCCAGCAAATATGGACCCAAATAACCATGTTTTCACTTATTGGGCTTATATGTGAACATACTATTGGATTATATTATTAATAGAGTAAACACCCTTTTTAGTCCCTGGCAATATCTACGAAGTCCTTTTCAGTCCCTAGCAATAAAAAAGGACCAAATTGGTCCCTGAAAGTACAAGAAAAGGGCCACTCTACATATTTGGGAGTTGACATAAGGACTAACATGGCCCTTTTTTTGTAATTTCAGGGACCAATTTGGTCCTTTTTTATTGCCAGGGACTAAAAAGGACTTCGTGGATATTGACAGGGACTAAAAAGGGTGTTTACTCTTATTAATATATCCAACAATCTCCTCAAATGTTCACCATATAACACAATCCAATAAAGTGATCAATGTAATGTTCAAACAAATATGAATCATTCATATCCAGTCCACGACAATTAACTCGGATCAATCAAAGAGTTTTAACAGTAAAATATTAAACTCAATCGTCTTTTTCAATCTAAATAAATAAATCATCATTATAATGAATCTGTTCTAAGACCAACATACTAAATAAATATTTAGAGTTTTAGATTCAATCTAAACTCATCCAAATCCCAACATCCAAAATAAGTCTCAAAATCAATTCACTATCAACAATGTTCATAAAATAAAGATAGCAAAATGTAAGTCTCAAATAAATGGACTCCATCAAAATGGGCAATAGCGGGTGAACTGTCAACTCCCCACATACTCTAAATGATATATTCATTCATCAAGGAGGTGATCTTAGTCAAGATCCCTCTCCTTAAGCTCTCCTCCATCTTTGCCATCCTCTAGAGAATATCAAATATGAATTTCATATTATTATAAATTCAATCGGTTGAATAATCTACCAAAGATGTCTAGTTCTACTAAAAGAACTTAGCATCATATCATCAGGCAAAGAAGAACATATATTAATGTCATGTTCATAAGCATCAAGCCAGTTTCATAAATTATGAACAAGGCCTAAACAGTTTGTTTTGCAAAGAGCCATCAACTTAAGTTTATTTGTAAGAGAATAACCATTGTCTAGTTTCAATGAACAAGACCAATAGTCAAGTCACTTACAATAAGCTGGTCATGTGATGTCAAGTTTCAATTAAGAACAAGACCCACTGACTTCTTATGCAAACTACTATGTCAATGTTTCAATTTGGAATGTCACAATTATTGATTCCTCAAAATCAAATAATCTAGCATCAAGTTTGGAATGAGATCATTTAACTAAAAGGATGGTCCAACCTAGTTGGATTGTGATACACATCAGGAAACCAGAAGCAACGAACCAAGGAGAATAAATAGAGAAAGGAAACTTTCATCAAGGCTTAGGGATTTTTTGTGTTAAAGACACGTATCAACACGTGTTAGTTCTTTGAGGAATTAGAGACAGGTGTAGGAATAAAGGGAAGGGAACTGGAGTATTCACACGTGTAAGGGTGTGGAAAGAGAGAATTGTATAAAAGGGAAAACAAGGGGACATTAGTGGGTTATCAATTCATTGTTGTAAAAACACTTGGCTACCATTGAATAAAATTCTTCTCTCTCTGTTGCTCAGAGGAATTACCCATTTTTTGCATCTCTTGATTCGTTTGGTTCTCTATTCCCTGTTGCTCAGGTAGAGTCCAACATTGGTGCTTTCATTCTTGTTCTCTCCTCACGATGCGGGTTCAGGAACTAGCGGAGGTCGTTGCATCTTTGCAGAATCGTTTCGACGACTCCCAAAACCAGATCTCACTACTGGTTGCTCAAATGCAACAATTGAATGATTCCATGGGGGTTCTTCATTCGCAGGCAGGCAAATCACCGGGGAATCAGCACGATTCAAGCACAGGCTCATCTTCGGCTGGTTCCACAGATTTTCCGAACGAGATGGGGAAAAAGGATACCACAGACCCACGATCGTTGCTGAAATTTGTGAAAATGGAGATTCCGCTATTTGATGGCACAAATCCAGATAATTGGATTTTCAAAACAGAACTCTTCTTCGAATTACAGAAGGTTCCACCGGCGTTAAAAGTCCAATTAGCAGGTCTGAGGATGGAAGGTCCTGCTTCATCATGGTTCCAGTGGACTTACAAAGGAGGAACAATTCGTCTATGGCCAGATTTCACAAAGGCATTACGGCAGCGTTTTGGTGTGAAGCCACATCAAAACATTACGGGCATGCTTTCTAAGGTAACGCAAACAGGAACACTCAAAGATTATTTGTTTGAATTTGAAAAGTTGATGAATCAGACTACCAATGTTGATGATGATTTGTTATTGAGTTTTTTTGTTTCGGGGTTATCTCCTGATTTACGAAGAGCAATTGAAATTCATGAGCCAAAAACTCTTCAACGAGCAATGCATTTTGCATTTGTTTGTGACGCTCATTACACAGACCTACGTGTATCTATGAATAATGGGGCATCAAACAACCCGAGGAGAACACAATTTCGCAGCTACCAGTCCAGTGAAGGGGTGACCAATCAAATTGCGAACATAACGCCTTCGGTGGGCACCACAATACCCAACAAAACTGTAGCAGTCCACTCTTCAACAACTCAGAATCCATCATCTCAGACATCAACATCCCAGGTACCGGTTAAGAGAATGTCTTAAGAAGAGTGGAATAAAAGACGTGAATTAGGCCTATGTTTCAGTTGTGATGAAAAATGGAATAAACAGCATAGATGTAAAGGGAAATTCTTACTTCTGGTGGGTGAGGAGCAGGGCGAGGAGGAAGATGGTGAGGAAATTGTTTGGAATTTTAATGAGACTGCTGCGGTCAATGAGGATGCAGCACTGTATTCCTTGTCTGAAATACACAATTCCAAAGCCTTGAATTTTGTTACCACCATTCAAGGACAAACAGTAACAATACTAGTAGATACTGGTAGCACGCACAGCTTTATACAGCGACATTTAGTTTCAGCTTTGCAGATCCCAGTGATACACATAAGGAAAATGAGAGTTTTCCTAGGAAATGGTGAGTTCTTGGTATGTGACAGTAAATGCCCGAAGGTGAAGTTGATGGTGCAAGGCCAGACATTTGAGATGGATTTATGGGTACTTGATCTTGATACACTGGGAATCATCTTGGGAATGACATGGTTGGAATCATTGGGCAAAGTAACACATGATTACAACCAACTAACAATGGAGTTTGATTGGCAAGGGAAGTTGGTTCAGTTGAAGGGGGAATCTCATGAAGGCATCCAAAAGAAGTCTGTAGTAGGGAGTTGTCTATCTTTAGCCTGTGAAACGCAACATCAGTCTGAGACTACATTGGATAGTGAATTAGTGAAACTGCAACCATCTGTTCATCTTGAATTGTGGCAACTTTTGGTGGAATATCAAGCTTTTTTTTCCATTCCAAAGTCCCTGCCACCATTT
Organism: Gastrolobium bilobum; assembly: GCF_033153095.1. Classification (NCBI taxonomy): domain Eukaryota; kingdom Viridiplantae; phylum Streptophyta; class Magnoliopsida; order Fabales; family Fabaceae; genus Gastrolobium; species Gastrolobium bilobum. The sequence goes on from NW_026896542.1 coordinate 176,798, forward strand.
CGCTTTATGGATCATGCAATTCATTTGGAAATAGGGTCCAAACCTGTCAATGTAAAGCCATATCGGTATGGCTATCATCAAAAAGAGGAGATAGAGAAGCAAGTGACCGAATTGCTGGCTTCAGGCTTCATCCAATACAGCACAAGCCCTTATTCTTCTCCAGTTTTATTGGTTAAGAAACAGGACAGCACTTGGCGGATGTGTATAGATTATAGGGCTCTTAATGCCCTTACTGTTCGGGATCGGTTTCCTATGCCTACTATTGATGAACTAATTGATGAATTGGGAGGATCCACTATTTTTTCCAAACTTGATTTGAGAGCGGGGTATCATCAGATCAGAATGCTACCTCAAGACATACCAAAGACAGCTTTTCGAACCCATGAAGGACACTATGAGTATTTGGTCATGCCTTTTGGGTTGACAAATGCTCCAAGCACATTTCAGGCAGTGATGAATAATCTCTTTCGTCCCTTCTTACGTAGATTCATTATTGTTTTTTTTAATGACATCCTTGTATATAGCTCTTCATTACAGGATCATATACAGCACATGCAGATTACATTGCACACTCTTAGCCAGAATCAATTTTTTGTTAAAATGAGTAAGTGTGCCTTTGGAGTGGAGGAGATTGACTACCTTGGCCATAAGGTGTCTCACAAAGGGGTTCATGCTGATACTAAGAAGATAGAAGCCATGCTATCTTGGCCACCACCTAAGTCAATCAAGCAACTAAGGGGATTTCTTGGTCTTACCGGATACTATAGACGTTTTGTCCAGAATTATGCAACCATAGCTTCCCCACTCACTGATTTGTTGAAGCAAGGAGCTTTTAATTGGGGCGAGGAAGCACAGAAAGCTTTTGAATTCTTAAAGATGGCAATGGCAAGCACACCTGTTTTGGTGCTGCCTAATTTCAGCCTTCCATTTGTCCTAGAAACTGATGCTTCCAATTCAGGAATTGGAGCAGTCTTATTACAACAGGATAGACCAGTATCATTCTTCAGCAAACGCTTGGGACCAAGATTAGCTACAGCCTCTACATATGTGCGAGAATTATATGCCATCTGTGAAGCGGTGAAGAGGTGGCGACAATACTTACTTGGAGCTCATTTTACTATCCGGACAGACCATAGAACTATTGGGGCAGACCATTCAAACCACGGAGCAACAGAAATACTTGTGCAAATTACTGGGTTATTCATTTAATATTGAATAAAAACCTGGTCCTTTGAATGTGGTTGCAGACGGATTGTCTCGTTGTTTTGAAGAAGACAACCTTGCTGCAGTTCATGCTTTACTTGGTGAACCAACCTTTGATCTACTGGCTCGAATTAAAGAGGAGAATGGCAGTGATATATATTTGAGCTCTTTGCACCAGCAAGTAGCAACTGATCCTGGATCATTCCCTCAACTTTCAGTGAAAGAAGGGATGTTGTTTCATAAGCAACGGTTTCTGTTGAGTCCTACATCCAAGATCATACCAGAAATTTTACAAGAGGCTCATGATTCCACATTTGGAGGTCATGCTGGAGTCCTTCGTTCTTTACTTCGAGTTTCCTCCTCTTTTTACTGGGACTCAATGCGCAAGGATATTAAGGCCTATGTCCGCAATTGCCAAGTTTGTCAACAATTCAAATCACCAACTTCAGCTCCACACGGCTTGCTTCAGCCACTGCCAACACCTGAGGGTGTATTTGAAGATCTCACCTTAGACTTTATTGTTGGATTGCCTTTATCTCACGGGTTTACTACAATCTTGGTTACTGTTGATAGATTGAGTAAATTTGCCTACTTTGGAGCTCTTCCTACGTCATTCACAGCTGCTAAGGTGGCACATATTTTTTGTGACATGATTGTTAGGAACCATGGTTTCCCTCGATCCTTGATATCTGACAGAGACAAAAAAAAATTTGAGCCAATTCTGGACCAGCCTCTTCAAGCAGAGTGGCACTACTTTGAAGGCCAGTACAGCTTACCACCCCCAAACGGATGGCCAAACCGAGGTCACTAATAGGTATGTTGAACAGTATCTTCGAATTTTCTGTCATGAGAAACCACATACTTGGTCCCAATTCCTCTGTTGGGCACAATTCCACTATAATATCGCTGTCCATTCGGCCATTGGTATGTCCCCATTTGAGGCGTTGTATGGCAAGCAACCTGTGATGTTGCCTTATTATCCACGAGGGCTGGTGAAAGTGGAAGCAGTAGACTCCTTACTGCAAGAGCGAAATGACTTGCTCAAAGGATTGAAGACTTCTTTGGCTCGAGCTCGCAACCAGATGAAAAGCCAAGCAGACAAACATAGACAAGACAAGGTATTTGTAGTTGGTGATTTTGTGTGGGTGAAGCTTCAACCGTACCGACAGGTTTCTGTAGAAAAGAGGTGTAATCACAAACTCGGGAAACGTTTCTTTGGTCCTTTTAGAGTCACCAAAGTCGTCAGTCCTGTGGCATACCAATTAGATCTCCCTGAAGGATGTAAGATCCACTCCACATTCCATATCTCGTTGCTTAAACCATGGTTTGGTACTAGTTCTCCACAACCAGTTTACATTCCCCAGTTGTCAATTGATAACAGACCGATTCAGGTCCCGATAGCAATTCTGTCTTCACGCACAATAGCAGCTCATGGTTCCCATCAGAAGGAATTTCTAATACAATGGTCTGCCTCACCACCGGAGGATGCATCATGGGAGCAGGAACAGTACTTGCGATTGGCATATCCACATATCAACCTTGAGGACAAGGTTGTTGTTGAAGAGGGGGCATATGATACACATCAGGAAACTAGAAGCAACGAACCAAGGAGAATAAATAGAGAAAAGAAACCTTCATCAAGGCTTAGGGATTTTTTGTGTTAAAGACACGTATCAACACGTGTTAGTTCTTTGAGGAATTAGAGACAGGTGTAGGAATAAAGGGAAGGGAACTGGAGTATTCACACGTGTAAGGGTGCGGAAAGAGAGAATTGTATAAAAGGGAAAACAAGGGGACATTAGTGGGTTATCAATTCATTGTTGTAAAAACACTTGGCTACCATTGAATAAAATTCTTCTCTCTCTGTTGCTCAGAGGAATTACCCATTTTTTGCATCTCTTGATTCGTTTGGTTCTCTATTCCCTGTTGCTCAGGTAGAGTCCAACAGATTGTATCATCAAGTTTGGAATAACACATGTTTCCCAGGTAGAACCTTTGAATCAGGTCCAAGTTATCTTCGTTAAGTTTGGAATGAGACAACTTACCCTTTTCAAATTAATCAATAACCATGATCATTGATGAAACATATAAATAATGCTTATCATTTTGGCTAACAAAAAGAAGATATGATAATTCAAAACACACAATTAAAAGGTAAGTAAATGGTAATTAAGACTTGTCTATGTAGTCTTTAATCCCATTTCCCCCATTGTTTTGAATAATCGATCTTTAGGCATACCTTTTGTGAGAGAATCGGCCAAGTTATCCTTCGATCTCACATCAATCAAGGTGATAACTCCTTGTTCTCTCAGATAATTCAACAAAGCATGTCTCAGTCTCATATGTCTTCTCTTTCAATCAAAGAGAGCATTTTTTTTAACAACTTGGACAACTGCTTGATTATCACAAAATAGGCTTAAAGAATTAATCTTTAGCCAAGTCAAAGGAATATCCATAACCAGATTCTTTATCCACTTTTCCTCTTTGCCGGCTAAGGCTAAAGCAAAAAGTTCTGATTCCATAGATGACAATGCAATACAAGTCTATCTTTTGGATTTCCAAGTAATAGCAACTCCACCCAAAGTGAATACATATCCATTAATGGACTTACTATTTCCTATTTATGAGCCACATGACGCATCAGAATATCCATCCATGATTGAAGGATAACCAGAGTAGTATAGAGCATAATTTTTCGTACCTTTGAGGTATCTCATCAGCTTATCGAGGGTATCCTAATGCTCTTTACTAGGATTACTAGTGAAACGACTCAGCATGCAACTGTAAAAGGCTATGTCAGATCTAGTGCAGCTTGCAGCATACATGATACTACCAATCAGTTTTTGATATTTTAATTGATCCACGCTGGTCCCTTCACGAGGACTCAGTCTTTTATCATAATCACATGGTATCTCATTCAGTTTGCACTCACTGTATCCCCAGGCAGAAAGTGGCTGCTCAATATAATGAGTCTGGCTAAGGGAGATAACTTGTCTATCAAAGCTTACTTTCGTACCAAGAATGGTATTAGCAATACCAGGATCTTTCATGTCAAACTCTTTAGCTAAATTAGCTTTCATGTCACTCAATGTAGAATAATCAGAGCCAAGAATTAACATTTCATCAACTAGTTGTCTTTACATCCATTTGAAGAACTACATAGTGTTCAATAGATGTCAAAGCAAGAAAAATTCTTATAGTTAATAGATAACACATAGGTGAGTCGACACCAAAATAGTCTACTTCACTTTGTTGTCTATAGTCTTTAGCTATTAAATGTGTTTTGTAACTGGCTATCAATCCATCCCTATTCAGTTTCTTCTTCACTACCAACTTACAACCTATAGCTTTAGCCTCTTTCGGCAAATTGGCTAGCTGTCAAGTATGATTATACAGCAGAGAGCTCATTTCATCATCTTCGGCTTCTACCAACAGTAGAGATTCCCTAGATCTCATTGCTTTCTCATAGTCATAGGAGAACGAATCATCCTCTAGATAGTAAATGACAAAGTCCTCACCAAAGTCTTTGGAAACTCTTTCTCTCTCTCTCTCTCTCTCTCTCTCTCTCGTAGATAATCTAACTGGAACTGATTCAATAGCTAGTTATATGGGGTAAGTGTCAGAAGGGCTTGCTTCAGATTCTATAGTAGATTCTAAAATCATATCTGTAGATCCAGAAACACTCAAGCCATGATCGTTGATAAACTTATTCTCAAATAATTCTGCATCTCTGGATTCTATCACCGCATTTGTAGATAGATCTAAAAACCTATTTGTAGCATTATCTTCTGCACTTCCCAGATATACACAAGGAATGGTTCTAGGTCCTACCTTAGGTCTCTTAAGATCTTGTATTCTTACATAAGCAATACATCTCCAAGTCTTAAGAGTATCATATCTACAAGAACGCTTATGCCATATCTCATAAGGAGTCATAGACAACTTAGAGTGCGGCAACCTATTCAAGATGTGATTAGCAATTAGAATCGTTTCTCCCCAATAGGAGAAATGCATGCCATCTCTAAGTAACATAGAGTTTAAAATTTCAATTAATGTCATATTCTTGCGCTCAGCAACACCATTTGATTGGGGTGAGTAAGGAGCAGTGGTTTCAAGTATTATGCCCTCCGAAGCACAAAATTTCTTGAACCTTGTCATTGTGTATTCTCCTCCTCTATCACTCCTAAACCTCTTAATTTTCAAGTTGAGTTAATTTTTTACTCTTGACTTTCAAAAGCTTCATTCTTTGATTTCAACAAATAGACATGACAATATCTAGAAAAATCATCTATGAATGTTATCAAGTACTTCTGACCACCTCTAGTAACATAATTTCTAAAGTCACAAAGGTCATAATGTATTAGGTCATAATTTCTAGTGATCTTAGTTTGTGCGCATATTTCACATTTGTCAAATCGAATAGATGCATCTAATGAAATATCATGAGTTTTAGCTAGATGTTGCATTTTTCTGTAGTTCACATTTCCAAGTCTATTATGTAACAACTTTGAATCAATCAAAGTTGAGCGCACATGGTTTATGCTCTTAGTATCTAAACTCAACCTATACATACCATTAACCATGAATGCACAGCCAAAATAACAAGACTTAACAACTAAAGTTACTTCAGCATTCATAGTTGAGAAAGGCATACAAGTTTTATCAAGGAAAGATACCAATTTCCTTTTAAGTAAAAGTATTACTCTAACTTGTTTTAGAGTTAGTAGTTTACTTGAAGAAAGAATCAAATTTATAGTTGAGAAATATATATCATCTTTATCAAGCAAAGATATCAATTTCCTTTAAGTAAAGGTACTACTCTAACTTGTTTTAGAGTTAGTAATTTACTTGAAGAAAGCACCAAATTTGCAGTTCCAACAAGAGTCATATTTGTCTCATCACCACTGCAATTTTCCACGGTGTCTTTCACTTCTATGACCTCAGTGAGTAAATTCCTATCATTTGTAGCAAGACAGGTAGCACCGCTCTCCAACTACTTCTCATAAGAGACACTGGTCTTTCCATTCTTCATCATCCCAATGAAAGTTTGAGGCTTAGGTTCATTAGTTAACATATTAGCCTCATTTTGTGGTGTGTTAATCTTTAACTTATTTGGTAGCTTACACTCTGCTGCCCAGTGATCCTACTTTCCACAGTTATGGCACTTGTCCTTCTTCTTTTGAAGATAGTCTCTCTCTTTTTTGGACTCTAACTATGAAGAAGATTTACCTTTTGGTGACTTAGACTTCTTATGAGGTTTGTTGGAAAGTGAAACTAAGTAGGAAACTAACTTTTGTTGTCCTATTTGTTCCAAACTCTTCCTAGAAAAGTTTTGATCCTAAATATAAATAAACTTCTTAACTTATCCAATTCACTCTGTTCTTTCAGTCTTGAAAGAACTCCATTCAGCAGGTAGTTTACTCAATGCAATATCGACAAAAAAATTATCAGGCATATTAGATTTATCATCTTTTAGCTTGTTCCTTATGTTCTCAATTTAATTAACTGAGTTCGTATTAAATTTGAATTCAAAGAACTTATATGCTATGAGAGTTTTGGAGAGCCCCTCTTGTTTTAGAACTACGCATTCAAGTGATTTCATATCTTTTTCATCGTCTTATGTTCACTATAAGTCATAGCTAGATGAATATTTAGAAAATTTAGTAAGTAATTCCTACAAAAATCTTCATTTTTGTCCGTTGATATTCATCCACAATTTTCAATGGTAGATGCAAAATCATTTAATACATTATGAAATATTTCATGTTCTTCCATGTCAAATTGAACATGTAATTTCCAACCAGAAAATTCAATAACATCAAATGATTACATTTCATAATATCATAGGAACTACATTTAGGCATTTTAATTAGAGCTAAAAGTTAGAAAGAGTGCACCTTTTAGTTCATAGACTTCACAAATTAAAGCAAAGGCTCTAACTTTCATCAAATTGCTCTGTAGATTTGGAACTTGCCAAAACAGACCCCAAAAGTAGATCCGAAGCGTCCAAAAACCTTAAGATGGACTACCCTTGTTGCCAGAAACTCACCAGAACATTTCCTTATTATTGAAATGTTCAATAACAGAATATTCCCCAACTAATAGAATATTCCCTCGAAATATTTCTTTTCACGGGAATATTTTTTTCGCATAAAAGTGTACCTAAAACTTCAAATGGCCATATCTCCTTCGTCCGATCTCCGTTTAAGGTGAGTGACCACTCAAAACGATCGTCTCGACGAGTAGAACAAAGCCCATTAGGTTTAATTTTCTGAAAATGGCCGAATTTTCTGAGATCTGGACTGAAAATTTACGGCTCCAGTTTCTTCAAACTCATATCCCGGTAAATCCTTTAGTCGAATCGCGAAAGTGATTTAGAATATGAGTTCCATTTGATGAGATCTTCGAATAGACACCTTACTCGCTCAAATCCGACACACGAAGCTAATACTTCAAGATTGTTGGAGGTAATGAGTTTGAGAGAAAAAGGTTTGGTGGCAGTGTTGGTGCTTGAAGTATTACACCAAGAGATATCGAATTTGGAATGTTCAACAGTGTTACCTCTAGCTTAGGAAACCCTAGAGATAACGCAAGCTATTGGGCTCCAGCCCATATGAACCCAAAAAACCATGCTTTCACCTATTGGGCTTATATATAAATATACTATTGGATTATTTTATTAATATATCCAACAGATCACACATATGCATAATATAGTATTTAGATGTATTCATAGCATATATGCCTTTTTGACCATTCAAAGGTGAAACCTATAAAGAAATGCTTTATTAATGTGTATTTTCTAAATTATACCGGACTAATGCAGTTAAAGTCATACACTGATCATTCTCGCATGCACAACCTATGGGATAATTCTGCCACGCTAGAAGTCCCACATTGGAACATTGTGAGACACATGGTAGTCCCACACTAACACCTAGTTACGCTTAAATTGGGTGGGACTTGCAAGATAAATTATCCTTTTGTTTCTTCTTTATTCATGAGCAAAAAATCTTATTACTAACTAAAGGGGTTGCTTTAATTATTTATTTACTCTATGTACCGCTTGACAGATGGCAGATAGCCAATTTGCTTGTATTTTGGTGAGTCTTTTCCATAACTCAATATGCAAACAGATTATTGTAAGAATATTTGAGAATATAATAATCCAATGTTAAAGAAAAACATTTGCTTTCGAAATTCAAACAATCAAACAAAAATTAGGTAAAAGCAAAGTTCTGCAACGGGGTAAGAATAAGATTAGAAAGTAAAAAGCAAAATACTATTCTAAGATTTCGCACTTTAGCCCACTAGGTATCTCACCACTTTCATTAGCTTTACTCTCTCTTCTTCTTTTTTATAAACGACAAGTATTATCCACATGAGACAATTGTATTCGGAGCAGATTTAGGATTGAAATTTCAAATCCCTTCCAAAAATAATAGTGGAGAGAATCGAACACATACTCTTCCCATATCTGCTCTGCTCCCATGTTCTAACTTAACTACTATCATTGTTCATTAGCTTTACTTTAAACTAGGGGGAAGGCAATGAATTGCCCAAGTGTCCTTACTTTTGTAATAGTTTATGAGGGCAAGGCAGAATTACAAAATGGCATCTATATTTGACTGCCAGACTTTCCATTATTTTAAATTCTCACGAAGCATTAGGACCAAAGGAAGCCATGATTTGATATGTGAAATAAGCAAAATATTATTAGAAAGAAGTCTTGATCCATCAAAATATTAAACACATGTTTTGTTGGACGAGACAAGTTTAGAACCAAAGGCTGCCACAACTATGTTCTGCTGAAAATTCCACGAGAACAAAGTATAACAGGATCCATATGGCAAAAAGACCATACCTAAGCAATTCATTTAAAGAATTGCCCAATTAATGCATATTGAAAAAGATTTTCCAATGTAATGCAATAAAATAATTAATCAAATCATACGAGACCAGTCTCGCTTCTGACTAATATGATACTCACTGCCATGTCACAAGTTCCGTACTTGATTTGTGCATCACTTCTGGCCATGTCATCAGTCCTGCAGCTGACTGATACGAGCTTGTCCTGCATATAATTAATGTGGTTTTGCCCCACTAAAACCAGACGAAGTCCCCCCTCCTCATCTTATTTTCTCTTCCATTTTATCTCTCTTCAACTTCTCTCCAAACCCTTCACTCTGTAGAATTTTGCCAAATCTCTATCTACTTAATCTGGAATTCACCAATACATATAAGTATCCAATTTTTTATTATTTTATAAATAATTTATATATGTCAGGTATGAAACATTAGGATAGAAGCCTATTTTATATTATAGTTTGTAACATTGTCATTTAGTTAATTATTTTAATATTTTTAATATGTTATTTGGCCATTATTTAGGTTTATATATAATACATTTAGGTATTGTATGTATGTTTTAAACATTTAGGTATTGTATGTATGTTTTAAACATTAGGATAACAACCATTTTAATGTTTTTAAGAAACGATTATATTTATTTACTGTAAAATTTTGGATATGTTATTTTAAAATTTCTAAGATTATCGGCTATTATAGCTAATTTTTAAATATAATTATTTGACATTAAAATTTGGCAATTAAGTAACGAATGTTGCAATTTAAAAATAGTAATTATGATTTTTCGTAAATTTTTATTAGTTAAATGGCTTGTGAGCTCCATTGCATTGAGCCTGATCCCAAAAAGTGGGACATACTTGATTCTAATGTGTAGCAAATGCATATCTCCCAGCCTGTTTGGAATGATGGACGTTCCAATATTTTGAAGGTGAGACGAGCCTCAAAGGGATCTTTGGGGGATGTGTATGACCCATACAATATCTCCGCACCTGATTCATGCAGGGTTTTAGCCTGCTGCCTGCATGAGACAACTACCAATATGTTTTAATTTTGCTATAATTCTAGTCCTTTATTTTCACATGTTACGGATAACATGGGTATCTTATTTTTTTTATTTTTATTTTTGTAAATGAGTATCTTATTTTTCGGATTGACCATACACTTATTAAAGCATTGGTAGAGAGGTGGAGGCCGAAGACTCATACCTTCCACATGCCTATAGGAAAAGTCCACCATCACACTACAAGAATAGCGACCACAATGGAATCACAAGCTATCACAGCCGGATCACAATGTGACGGTGATGAATTTGAAAATTAAAGGTTAAAAACAATTGAGTTGCCACTAAAGTTTATTTGGAAAAACATTGAAAAAGATCCTTTTGTTTAGGAAAATTGGTCTTTAAAAACATAAATTAATCTGGGAGTCAATTATGAGTAGTAAATGTATTAGTACCTTACACCATCCAATTTAAAAACAGTTACCTAAAATTAATTGTGCTAATTATTGATAAAATTTTAAATATTTCTTTTACCCTAAAGAAAACTAATTTTTTGAAAATTTATTTTTTGGCTTAACAGGAAGGGTCCCGCTCTGACATATCCCTTTGTACAATAAGGAACTCAAAGCAATGTTGTTTTAGGCTTTGTTTGGGAGTTTGGAGGGAGGGGAAGGAAGGGAATCCAAGCGGGAGGGAGAAGAAAGAAGGTAACGAAATTGGAGGGTATTAACTTCCCTTGTTTGGGAGTTAAAAAAATGGTAAGAGAGAAAAATTGAGGGTTAATAAGATTTTTTTACCATGTTAACCTTTTTTAAAAATTAATATAATTATTATATTTTACAAATAAAATTAATTTAAAATTTCTAACAAAACTATTTATGTACTTTTCATATTACTAAAAAAGATCATATTTTCGACGAAATTTCTACGTTTCAAATGACGAAAATTCCCTCGAAAAAGTATTTTTCCCTCGGAATACTTTTCATAGAAAAGCGACAAAAATTTTTACCTGTTGAATTTTTTGACAGAAATAAATTTCTGTCGAAATTTTCAACAGAGTTTAGTTTCCATCAAAAAATTTGATGAAAATAATTTCTTAAATATTTTCGACGAAAAAAGAATTCTGTCAAAAATTTTGACAAAATATTTTCTGTCCAAAATTTTCAATAGAAATGTGTTCTGCCGAAAAATATTTTCTCAATGTGTTTCGTTGAAAATTTCGACGGAATTTAGATTCTGTGAAAAATTTTGACGAAACTTTTTTTCCATCAACATTTTTTACCGAAACATTTTTCTTCAAAAAAATTTACAAAAATATTTTTCTCCAAAAAATTTCGTTTCAAATGTGTTCTTTTGAAAAGGTTTTGAATAAGATAAATTAATATTCTCTCAACTTTATTTATTTTAATACTATTATATATATATATATATAGAGAGAGAGAGAGAGAGAGAGAAATTCTTGCAAAATTCATTGTCTAAGTTGTCAATACGAGATTTTTACAATACTAATGAATAATGCTGTTAATCATTTTTTAAACAAAAATTAGTGTAAATTCGAAACATTTTTTATTGGAGTGAAGGGCCTAAGCCCAAAATCAAATAAACTCGAGCAACATCGCAAACTTAGAAAGCATTCATGGTATTGCAACCTAAGAAAGAATACCTAAAACAGAAGAAGCTAAGCAGCCAGTTCCTGCAGAGGCAAGGCAATTTTCTGGAAGCCATGGTCTTCTGAAATGATCCAATTAGCTAGCTAGTTGGAGCAAGAATTTTCTTCACAAAAGGTATGCCTCATGCCAATATTGATGTTTCCAAAACAGAATAGGATCAAAAGGTTTGTGCGTTTAGAGTTTACGATTTAACCTTGTGGGCCAGAATGCCGATACGAAACACAGATATATTACGATACAAATACATTTATAATATAACATATAAATTAACATAAAAACGCAAATCTTAAATAAAGAAATTATAAACATTTTAAAAGTTAATGAGACATTATAAACATGATACAATATTATTATTTGTCTAACTATTTTAATATTCTCATCTGTATTGGCATAAATATTTAAAAGAATAAAAGTAAAAAAAAAAAATACAAAATACAGTTAAAAGTATTCAAAGTCCATGAAATAAACATCCAACATGGGTATATTTTCAACATGATTACGACTATTATTTTGAAGTGTGAGAACTTCCTTGATAGTTGGCATAAATCTTACTAGCACAACCCGTTTAGGAGTGAAATAACTAAACTAACGCAGAATCACCCTCCAGTGATAGTAGTCTTTCATGCTACCTTCTTTCTATGTCCAAAAGATTTTGCAGCTGACAGATTCTAGAAGTCCGAATGATAAACACAAACTAGACTTGAGTGTGTTATGGGGGTGCGGCAAAGAGGGCATTCTGGCTTTTCGTTGCACCATTCTGTGATACAGTTCCTACATGGATCACATCATACAGAAGATGAGAGACAGAGTAAGGAGCGGGGCACGTGAAACGCAGTAAGAATGCAGGAAGACAATACCAGCAGAATACATGGCCACAGGAAGTAGCTGTTGGATGTTGACGATTACTCAGGCAAAGTGTGCATTTGCTAACTCCACTAGTTGCACGATACTGCAAAATGAAAGGATTCATTTGCTGAGACACTAGATGTTTTTAAGATGACATGATCGAGCTATCAAATCCTCTTAAGGCTTTATATTTAATTCTGCTATGGTAACTCCACTATTTCTCAATAGACAATAGGCTTCCTGTGAAGCTCTTTAGATCTTGGCAATGCACATTATCAAGCATGTTCTTTATCAGCAGCATTTAACCAATAATCGCCCAAAGTGGGGAAAATTTGGAACTTAGCCAAAGCACTAATACATTCTTATACAGGACCCATAAAAATTACAAACCAAACCACTCTCCATTAAACCCCAACTCGTGAGGATAGGGGTGAGGACAATCCTTGTACGCTCCTTTACCCTTACATATTTGCAAAGAGACTATTTTCTATATTTGAACTTGTGACCTTTCAGTCACAAAGGAGAAACTTTACCACTGTTCCAGGCTCGCCCTCTTCCAAACAAGTTACAAACATGAAAGGGAAATTAACCAGCACTCTGTTAGGGACCCATTTGCAAGGTATGGGACTTGGAGTCCTACATTGGTTGTATGAGAAACTAATATGGGGTTTATAAGGCCTTGGGCACTCCCACCCTTTGAGCTAGCTTTTGGGGTGGTGCATCCCAAAGTTCTTATCAAATGGTATCAGAGCCTTCCACTATATCTCCCGGTTGCAATCGAGAGGCGCGGGTGGTGACGCCGACATTGCAGTGTTCGCCCGGGGCTAGTAAAAGACTAGCGCAAAGCCAGCCTGCGTGGGCGCCGGGACTGCGGAGCATGGTGGAATGTTAGGGACCCATTTGCAAGGTATGGGACTTGGAGTCCCACATTGGTTGTATGGGAACCTAATGTGGGGTTTATAAGGCCTTGGGCACTCCCACCCTTTGAGCTAGCTTTTGGGGTGGTGCATCCCAAGGTTCTTATCACACTCCAATCACACAAAGCAGATTATACAAATTCTAATTCATTATGGAACAAAATCGGTAGAAGCATATCTATGTAATCAATGTATATACTTTATATTGTTAATTAGGAATGCCCTGGTTAAGAAGCATTTATTTCTAATTACTAAAAAAAGCAAGTATTAAATGATTTTTGTGTTCCCAGTATAATATATGTTTTATTTTTTATAAAATACTTTCCACTTTTGTTCCCAGTGCCCTATGGGAACAAAACTCCTCACATTTCAAAACTTCTCTCTGTGGTCCTAGGCCCGCCTAAACATTGTCATTCAAATCAGAACAGATCAACACAACTGTATAAGTCAAAAGCAATATGTTTATCCCACTGCATATCCTATATTTTCCTAGTTAAATAACATATATATGACAACTTGTCACCTTCAACCTCACTCAAAGCAACAACCATGCACTGAAATATCATCATCAAAAGGAGAAAAGGATGATTTGATGAGAGTACTAAACCTCGGAAGATGAAGAATCAGAGACCCAACTTCCTTTGTCGGTATCTGGAGCTGCCAGAGTGCCTTCTTCATTTAAAACAGGCAAACCATGTCCTATAATACATGTTAATGGAGTCAGGTTATGATAAAAACTAATGGAAAAAGCAGAGAAATGTCCAAAGCACATTATTAGACTATATATAAAAATTAAGAACAAGGAAAATAAGAAAAATAACTGATAAATAATCAGTTGAAATAATAAATTGAAAAAAAATAAATCTATAACCTGCAGATCTATGGTGGGTTACAAAGGACGCCTGATGAACTGAACCAGCAATTGAAGTTAAATTTCTTCGACGCAGCCCTTCAGCAGCTATTACACAAAGTTGAATCAGCAGAAATACTCCAAGTATTTGGTATCTGCGCATAAGCCAAATTATATATAGAGGACAGGTGCTCTAAATCTAAAACCTCAAGAGAAGAAACATGGTTATTACAATGATTGATAACAAATGATAGAGAAACTTAGGTTCGTGGAATAAACAAAGGCAATCTCCGATTATAAAAGGTCACGTTTATGTTTCATAAGAAAGGAAATCAGACTTAGTGAATAAGAATACAAACTGTCATTTGCATGAAGACCTTTTACAATGCAATTTCAAGGGGTCATCTATCCCAAGGTTTAGTACATGAAAACAAGAACAAAATAGAAGTTGATACTACATAAAATGAAAACAGAACCGTAGGGATGGATAACACTGATCATACTATGTAATATCTAGTTAAAATGAGAGGAAAATTTCCCCAATGGACCATATATTTTTCAAACCATAAAATTTCAAAAGACATTACCTGGGTCTTTGATTAGATGCTTTTCCAATAAACACATAACGAATGCCTGCAGCACGTTTGGATATATGATAATAGAGGCCTGCAAAAAGAAATAATACCAAGATTTAGAAAACTTGCTTTTATACATAATGACTGTCATGAGCCTGTCAAAGCAAAGGATCACCTTCGAAGTAGAACAACATGAGGTTAGCACGAAGAACCAACTGCAACAATTCGCGAACAAAAGGGAGCATCTAATGGCAGGACATAAAAACTAGAAATTATGCTTTTAACTAAGCCAATTAAATGTAATCAGACTATGTTTAAGAAAAACAGCTCCAAAGGGGCTGAGACAATAGCTGTTCCATAGAAGGAGTGGCCCATTAAAATCGAACTCGTAACTTCCCTAATAATTAAAAGAACAGATAACAATATATGGTTGTAATAGTTTTGTATCCAAAAGGACAATATACTGACTTCATGATAAGTGTTGAATGAGCAACATATCAACAGGATTAACATACCGTAGGCCATCTCTGAACCAAATGCAACCAAAATCTACTCAGTTTCTCCTTCAACCTTGTCAGAGTTGTAAAAGATCGTCCTGATGAGGACGAAGGAGGGAGTTCACCCGCGGCAGAAACGCGAGAACTACTGCTCTCGTGGGCAGTTTCACCATAACTCTCAGCAGACTCCGAGTCAGCTAGGGAAATGCCTCGGGAAGCAATTCTAGAACTGTGAAATTAAATAATCAAGTCATCAATAAAATTTGACAGACATACAACACTAACTCTTTCACAGTGATGATTCAAAGAACAATGAAAAAAGTGTGATAATCAACCTAATCCTTTCTGCAATATAAGGAATAGCTGTCTGGTAAACAATGAAAAGAGTGCGCCTTGCAGGGGTAGGAGGAAGTCCATAAGGTCCTGCAACCTAATAAACCAAATCACCAACTATCAGATGCCAGAACAATTAAGGAATATATCAAAATCAGGTACAAAAAAAAAATGCCAATTCGAAAGACATCATTTCCAATTCTCAACCTGAGTGATGTCACAGTATTCCTCTCCAAGGGTTTGTTGTCCAGAGCCTGTTGTGAGAACATAGTAAAGCATTTGCCCTAAAAGTTTTGTCTACAGAGAAATTAACACTAAAGCACAGTTACTTTATGTTAAAAGTTGAAACAAAACATCATCGGATTGAAACATATAAACAAGAGAGTGGTTAGTGGTTACCTCG
Organism: Gastrolobium bilobum; assembly: GCF_033153095.1. NCBI lineage: Eukaryota > Viridiplantae > Streptophyta > Magnoliopsida > Fabales > Fabaceae > Gastrolobium > Gastrolobium bilobum. Next base: position 192,961 of record NW_026896542.1, read on the forward strand.
TTTTGGTAAGCAACCGCAACTCTCGTACCTGTGTACCGAGAGTTAAGACAATTAACAAATAATAATTATTATTATTATAAGAGAGAGAGAGAGAGAGAGAGAGAGAGAGAGAGAGGAACCAAAGAGGTGGCGGAAGGCGTCGCGACAAGCATCATAAACGAAAGAGGCATATTGATCATCCTTCTCAGCAGCTCGCATCATCTCCGGCTGAGCCGCCAGAGGGAACCGCCGTGGTGCGGTGGTGGTGCTAGGACCTGCCTCCGCAACGTTACCGGAATCTGAGGTGGAGTAGCCATGACTTCCAATGTGACCCCACCCCATGGCCCTTCCAACTGCGTTTATCTACCACCTCTTAGCTTTGTAATGTTTTCCTAATCCCAAAACAAAACGGAGCTAAGAAAAAAAAATAAAAACGCCGTTGCCGGGGATCGAACCCGGGTCACCCGCGTGACAGGCGGGAATACTTACCACTATACTACAACGACTTGATGGAAGATGAGCTAAGAAATTAAATAAGACTAATACATTGAAACGACTTGTTGATTTACATTTCAAATCATTCAGTATTAAAAAATATTATTTAACGACTTCAAAATAATATTAGGATTATTTTTATATTTTTATTATTAACATGATTTTCTCTTTTAGGTTTTATGTTTTTAATATATCATTATTATTATTTTATTAGACAAAAATAAAAATGTAAATATATCAAATCCTCTCTTTTTATTTTTTCCTCTGTCACACACACTTGAATAACAAATAATAACATTTCTCATGTTATGCATCATAATAATAATAATAATAATAATAGGTTTTAGTCAACTAATTGTTATTACCCAAAAAAGAAATAGAACAGCTTATAATAAAGACCTGAATTTTAGCCTGAGTCAATAATAATAATAATATGAAGGAGAATGCTATCCATATCTTGCACCTTTTGTGGTTTCAAATATTTTTTACATAATTTAAAGGAGGATCTGGTTGGGGAATTAGGGGGATTTTGAACAACTTTATCTTTTATTAATTAGGGAGTAATAATAATATGAAAAAAAGGATCAATAATTAATGAAACTAAATTTGTAGTATGATAGGCATCGTTTAGCTGGGAAGCTTGTCCAACTCTTTGTCATGTATTTGCTCTTATCATCTATGTATCATTATGGTGAAGAGAAAATTAAAAATGATTAACTCTACTCATTTTTAAAAGTTGTAGGTAACAGTACAATTTTAGAAAAATAATGTATTTAAGTTTAATACAATAAAATTAAACCCAAAAATATATATTAGAATGAAATGGACAATCTAATCTCATATTTAATTTGTGTCCTCATAACATCAGTATGATTTATTTATTTTTTAACAACATAACATCAGCATTTCTAATTTAGGTTTTGACTTCATCAAGTGATTTTGAGGTCTTGGATCCATTGAATTTGTAGAATCTGTCGTGTCAGGCCTTTCTTGGGTATTATCTGGGCCTCAACCTTGTGGGCTTTCGTCGCTTCAGAAGACGCCTAAACAAGTTCCTGTACCAAAAAAAAAAATAAGACGCCTAAACAAGTTGAGCTTATGAACCAAAGGAAAAAAAGTACTCTACTTAACACCCCCACCCCAAAAAAATAAAAAATAAAAATAGTACTCATGAGATAATAAAAATGTATGCAGTGTATCGTAAAATTTTTAAATCTTGATTATCAGTTAATGATTTATATAATTGTATTTTCCTCTTCAACTTATAGTCATTTTGATTAAAAGTTGTATAGTTAAATTGCAACGTACACCTTTCAACTATGCGATATATATGTGCATATTTGATTTGATTTTAAGATTTGAAACTGCAAAAATAATTTCTCAAGCTTTATATACTTTGAACGCAAAACTCCCTCGCATCAAGCAAATCGTCAAAAGGTTACCAGAAATATCCTGTTACTTGCTTGTGAATCTGTGATGCCATCATTAGTCATTTTAACCTCAAAAAATGTCATGTAATAAAGTTGAAAAAAATCAAATTCAAGTGAAATAAATAAATAATTAAAATATAAGACTTGATTGAGGGTATTTGTGTACAAAATGCTAAATTCAAGGGGCCATTCATCCTAAAATTTAATCTAACACACGATCCAACGTAACCTGTAATTTAAGCAAATTCATATTAGGCACATGTTACAGTTATATTACTTTTTTTCCTTCATAATAGAGTTATATTCGATTTGGACCTAATAAACTTTCGTAGTTAATTAGCCTTAGCCACTTTTAGAACTTAGTAGTAGTGATTTTGGCACTTGAGACGGTCACTTAATTTTAAAATATGTTATATAACAAAATCTTTTTTTTAAAAAAATGTTGAAACAAATTAACACATTCTAATACTTTCAAAAACAAAGATATATTTTTTTTTTAGAAATATTATCATCGGTTCATCGCTTCGCGACTAATCCGATTCGAGGCGGTTTCAGAATTAAGACTTTAAACCCTTCCTAATATGATTACACCATCCGCACACTAATTAAGCATGAGAGAGAGAGAACCAACGACAATAATACACTTGTACATAATGTTAAAAAACACACAATTAAGTTAGGTGACGAAACAAACAAAATATGCCATGGTTGCAATTTCATTGCCTGGCAAGGCAAACTCAAAGCGACATACATCGCATGGCGAACCCAGAAATGAACCAATAAGAAGCGCACAACAGATAACGCTGTACTTGAAAAAGCAGTGCAATATGACAACAGAAGAAACGATAAATGTACTACTTATCTTTTCTTTTCTTTTTTGAACACTTATGTACTACTTATCTAATTACTGACAAAAGTGGCAATCACTCAAAACTCCCTATAATCATTGAACTCGGAGAAACAACACACACACATTGGAATTGTTACATGAACGAAAGATTGCCATCATATGAATTCTATTTTGACTACTTATAAGTGCGATTATTGTACGAAACTCAATAATTCATAACCCAACATTCAAAAAGAAAAAAAAAAAAAAAACACCACGATCGAAGCGAACCACAGGTCCACATGCATGTCACCTCCACTTTTATAATTTGACACCAATAATATCTTGGACGATGAGTGGGGGAAAAAAATGAAGTGATCCAATTAAGATTGAATCTGTCTTTCATACATTTGACAAGCTTCTAAATGGATTGAATTCATCCATTGCATTGAATGAATGATAACCAGATAAGAATATGAGAAAAGGTCATATCGATCATATGCTCTCATTCTCATGCAGTGAATGATTTTATTTTCATTTAGCTGGTTCATGTCTCTCATTTTCGATAAATTAAAATCGTTAGATACAAATAAAATTAACACTTAATAATGTATATACGAATCCCTCCCTATATTAATTGATGACTAGTTATTTTTCTCCTACCAATGAAGAGACTTATATAATTCGAGATGAGACAAGTTTGAGTTCATTTGAGCATATGGTAACGTGTCAAAACTGGAAGAATCAGAATGAGTAGCCACTACCATTATCTTCTGGCACTATCTTTGATTGAGCCAAAGACTTGTAAGAATGAATGATCACGCATTTGAAAATAAGGAAACCCGCATTACCAACACAAAACCCCACACACACACAAAAAGGTGGTTGGTCAGCACAGTCTCTCAGTCCATAAACAAAAAAGATGGCATTTTAAACTTCTATATAGTCATTAATTCACATTTGTTTAGGAAGTGTAATGTGTCATCTATCGAACTCCTGTTTAATCTTCGTTGCAATCAACTATTAATTTGTCTCAAACATCAGCACAATTAAGATACTCCTAGCTAGCTAGGTGCAAAATTCAACTGCAAGATATTCTACACCTGTTTCAACCGCAGTCACATCAAATATTTTAATTTATGTGTGCATATCTTAACAAACCTTAATGATATCTTATAAGATCTATAATAATGATCGCAATTAACAAATTTTGTTCAAAATTATAAAGTCACCAAATGCGACACAAAACTCTCATATGGACTCCAGGAAGATTTCTGCTAGTGAAAACAAAAATGTTATTTTTATCATGCCGTCACCACGTTTTCAAAATAATCTTTTTGGCATCATGGCCAATCTTTGAATTATGTCACATGAATCTGAAATTATTCATGTATTCTTTTTTTAATAAAGTATCGAATATTCCAATTATTTTCAAAATGAAAGAAAAGTGAACTGGTGGGGCGTAGGGAATACGAACTGAACCTCCAGCTAGGAAATGAGAAGTACAAGATTGTGGAGATTATTGTATTAGTTAATTCACCACCCTCCACTTTGTATCTCAAAATCTTAGCAAAATTAGTAGCACCGTAAATGAGGAAAATGGTTATGTTGCGTTGACAACTGTATGTAACTCAATCAGCAACATAGGCTGAGGAGGTAGCGAGAGAACTGAGATTCGATTTCCATCAAATACATCTTTAGAGAGTAACGAATAGTTTTAACTATGACTAAATCTCGACTAAGAATCAATTTCATCATAGTTGTCTCAAAATGTTGAAGCTTCTGGAAATATTTAGGAGTTGTCCTATAATTGCCTCAAAAAATTGAAGTTTATGAGAATCAGCAAAGCACGGACACGCTACTTGCAAAAAAAATTGCGTGTCGGACACGTGTCCAACACGGACACGCTCCGACATGCTCGGACACGCGTCCGACACACAGTCAACATTTGGGAAAACGCGGTTAACTCTCCGACACGTTCCGACACGTTTTTCCGATATGCAGTCAACTTTTTCGGACACGCGGTCAACGCTAGGACATGCTCGGACACTTTTTTTTTTAATCTTAATTTTATTTTGTTAACTAAATATAAAAGAAATAATTTATAAATTAATTTCTTTCTGTTATGAAATTTGACATGAAAAATTAACAAAGTACGAAAAATTATTTATATTTATATTTATGTTATGAAATTTAAATATTTGATTAGTTATATGACTTATTATGGACTCTTATGTGTATTAAATATAAATTATATTATATATATTAAAAAATTTATTTAATATCAAAACGTGTCTTAACGTGTCGAAATATGACATTTTTTAGAATTAACGTGTCGGCGTGTCATGTCGTGTCGTATCCCGTGTCCCATGTCCGTATCCGTGCATCATAAACGAGAATACTTAGGGTTGACTCGGCTTAAAGAAATAAATATGGTTGATATGAAAAAATAAAAACTTCGACTGTCTTGCTGACCCGATTTATGTCTTTAAAAAGAATTGATAAAACTTGTTGTACATGTCAATAATTTCTATTTGAAATGTCCCCATAGTCTGATATGGCTAAAGCTAATGCAGAAATAAGGAAGGAAGAAAGGGAAAATAAAGCAAAGTGGGGAATACTAAAAGTACTGCCTATGATTCTATAAAGATAAAACAATCATAGCATGAAGTAATAGGTAAGGTGCAAATCCAGCTGCTCATGTTATTCTGAATATGACAATTGACAAGTTGGAAAACAAAACCCACTTTAAACACGAACCAAACTATATAAAGGTTGAGTTTTCAATAGAAAAACATTCAATAAATCGTAGCTGATGTGATCGAGATCTTTTATGAATCTGAAACATGCCTCAAGATAACATCACAAGTCAATAATTAATCTGAACGCATGAAATGAGAAAAGTGGTCCAGCAATGCCGAACTATCGTAATTCAGAGTGACTAACGACAAAAATACTGATGAAATTTTTTAATTATGCATCCAATCACACAGAGATTAAACGTCAGTGTTATACATTAATAACCTATAAATGCCTCACATTGTTGTTTTCTCAATGCATAAATATTGTCTAAGATTTCATTAAAATTATAAGTCCGTGGGTGTTGTGGAATTAGACTTTAGATAAATTTCACTTGTTAATAGAATAGGTTTGATTTTATTAATAGACATTGGACAAAGCTTTGATATTTCTTTAAGAATAATATCTATTGTAACCTAGTGTGTCCTTTTGCATAAAGTTTAGATCTTAATTAATTAACACCACAAACCACTTATAAGGACTCGTTTTGGTGGAGCTAAGTTGGGTTTGGATAAGACATGTTAATATAAAAAAAAAAAAAAAAAAATTAAAATGCATGCAAGGGAATTCACTTCAGGCAATTGAAATCTCTTCATTTATAAAATTCTTGTATGGGTTATTAAATATGGCAAAACTATTTGCATTGTAAAACAATGGGACGCTGTTTGAAGTTAACGGGATTTTATCTAGGGAGATCCTGGACTAAAAGTGTAACATCCCTTGCGTCAAACAATTATAAAGAATATTACATGATTTTTTTATTTACATTTATATTTACGTTTTCGCATAATCAATAAGAAATAAGATGGAAAGAAATTAATGTTATTTAATTAATACATATTGATGAAAATAACAGTAAAAAAAAATTTATAAACATCTACCAACATTATTTTATAGGCAAAGTTAAGTCAGATAGTTACATACAGAAACTATTTTACATAGGTCCTATAGTCTACTAAATATTACATCACTTCAGTTTATATTTTACATCACATAATTATACAATACCAAAGTCTTATCCTAATCTAGCCTATAGGTGTAGGTCTCCACGCTATCAGCATAGAATAGGGGTGGTAAACGAGCCAGGGGCCTTTCAGAGGCTTTTGGCTCGGCTCGTAAATGTCTGAGCTCGTTTAATAAAAGTTCGTGTTGGAATCAGACTTGAACTTGTATAAAAGCTCGTTTAATAAAAAGGCCTCAGGCTCTAATTCAGAAGTTCGGCCTTAGAGCCTCTCAGGCTAGCCTAGTATATAAATATTTATTTATACTTTCTATACTACTTGTAATAACTCTCTCTCATCAATTTATTTCACCCCATTTTATTGGTTTAACAGACTTTTTGAATGATTTTGTTCTATATTATGTTATTCGGATATATATTGAATTTATGTATATTTATGGAATTACTAGTGCTGTTCTATATTATCCTTCTTCCTCCTTCACACAAACAAACCCACAAAAACTCGTTCGTTCCACTGTGCACTGCTCGTTTGTGTCAATTTATTTTTTATTTTATTTTTATTTTTGTTGGCACTTTTTTTATAATGGGCTAAGATAATATAACATGTTATCTACCTTCTCTCATTTTAATTTTTTTTAATTTATTGTAGACTTTGTAAATTATTGCTGCAAATTGGAAGCTAAGGTTTCTATCTGGAAATTGATTTTTTGTGGAATTCTGTTCTCTTATTTTTATTCTTTAACATGCTAACAGGCTAAGACAGGCTTCACACAGGCTTTTATTTTTTGTAAATAAATCAGGCCACAGGCCAATACTATATTCGTAACAGGTAACAGGCTAAGGCTAGTCGGACACGTTTAAATACAGGTTTGGCCCGTTAAGATCAAAGCTCGGCTCGGCTCGGCTCAGCCCGTTAACACCCCTAGCATAGAATATGGAAGCAGCTCCTTGATTTCCTACTACGATATAAAACTCCATACGGTTCTCATAAGAGTCAATATTGATACTCCATCCTTCACCTGATAAGCTTAGACTAGGCATTATGATTTTCTGGAAAGGTTAGCATAAAAACAAACACACGTGAGAAAATTCTCAGTAATATTGAGGTTTTCTAACTATAACCATTTACAGCCGTAATAACGGAAAATACCATTCTCTCAGATAATTTAATAGAATGAAATAATATAATAAATAATACATTGTGTAATATTTAACTGAAGCTAAATAATTTTTCAACTTTGTGGGCTTCTGCATTTGAAAGATTTATTGTGGAGGAGCTCAAACCACGATAAGGCGTCCCTTACCCTCAAATCGTCTGAACCCAAACTCTGTGGTTCAGTTTATAGCAGTCTTCATCAGTTAAATTTACACATTATCTTTGCAATTATTTGGTACCAAACAATTCGTCAACATGATAATTGAAAAGAAATAAAATTTAAAAGGAAACCAATATACTGCAAAAGAATAAAATCAAAGAATAACTTAAACAGAAAAATATATAAAGAAAAGAGTTCGGTAAGAAATAGAAGAATATATAAAGAAAAGAGTTTGGTAAGATGACAGAGGTATTAAAATTAAACATCGTTTTCCCAAAATGATTGAAAAAATACGAGAGAATGTTTTTAAACCTCTTAATATTACCTTTTGTCTTGTCGCTTCCTTCTTTTCTATTTCTGCTTATCTCTCTTTCTCTCTCTCTCTCTCTTTCACTTCTCACTGATCTCTCTCTTTTTTTCTTTATTCTCGTTGTTCTCTCTTTCTTCTTATGCACAGCGATGTGTGTATATATATATATATATATATATATGTATATATATATATAAAGAAACTTGCTTACGATTACATTTCGTTAGATTCTAACGTAACTAGTAACTAGGTAATCACTACTATTTAGATAATAACTAACCACGTAATATGTTTCTAGAATAATATTTGTAAGTCGTCCTAAGGTGCTTCCACGTTACCTGTTTACGTTTTATTTACTTTCTGTAATATATTTATACATATTTTTATTTTTTATCAATTATTATATTATTATTAGTATTATTTATTTTATTATTATATATTATATACATTTATCTTAATATTTAATCACTTATTTCTTTTAATTATTATTATTATTATCATCATTATTATTATTATTATACGTAAACATATATATATTCGTTCACGCTCTTCGCGTAAAAATTGACGCAAACGGCGTCTGATACATATCCTCGTCTGATACCTATCGACGCCCTTCGCGTAAGAATTGACGCGACTGGCGCCAATTTTGGCACTCTTCGACGCTAAAGGCGCCATTTTGACGCTACTGGCATCGCTCTTTTTTTTTTTTTTATTCTTGGTTTCTTGACGCCAATTTTGGCGCTGATGGCATCAAACTTTTTTTTTAAAATATTACAAAAAGAGAATTATATATATATATATATATATATATATATATATATGAAGAACCCATTTTATTTGTTTGCTTATTTTATAATTCTATGTTATCTAATATTTCTGAAAAGGATATATTTTTTGAGATATTATCTAGAAATAAGGATTGAAATGGCCAATGGCTTGTGTTAGGGGTTTGTTTACTTAGTTAGTTATGGATTGGATGCATCACATATAGTCCTATGTCCTTTTGTGTAACTAGTACATGTCATTTTCAAAATAATCTTCTTTCAATGATTACATAAATAGGCAGAGACTAAAGGTATAAGACTGAAGTGTTGTAATGATGAAAATATAATGTTAAAACAAAGTCCAATTGTTGTTCTCTTCGTTTAATAGAGATGTTCGGTCACGATTGGTGAGCAGATCTTTGAACTAAGGTTCTCACAGGTATCTATGATTAAATATTTTTAAAAATAGCAGATCAATATGCACTAAGAGTAATGACTTTTGCCAAAGGAGTGGTGTATGTGCATAATGACAACATAACAATATTAGAGAGAGTCCACGTACCTGTAGGCTTTATCCCTTATTTACAGGGTTTACTTGTGGATAGTGGATTTCTGGACCTTTGCATACTCTTCTGAGGGCTCATGTCTAGATTCGTAGCTGTCCCACTAGATTCAGCATCCTCAACTCAAGTTTTCCTTTATTTGCCTCATTTTCCTCTTTCAGTTGCCCTTCCTTGGGCCTTCTAGAATATAGGTCTCTCGTATATGTCTGTACCAGTTGCCCCCTCAACCCAATAGTCTCGTTGTCCGGGCTACCGGGGTGCAAATTATGTCCTAGCAACATATATCGAGTTACAATTTTGACTGATCGGGTTAACCAGGTCATCGTTGGCCGCCTCTAGTCGCGTTGTGAGATCATCTCTATTATTTGATGTTGCGGAGCTCAATTATATTTCTTCAATGTCTGTGGTGTGAGTTTCTGAATTTTTCGCCTTAGGTACCCTTTCCCAAAACACATTGAACGAGGCTCATGACAAATGCGGTGTGTTCCATGGCTAATGTGGTGCCAGTTTCAATGGCTTCGGTCAGCTTTCCTTTTTCTATCTCGCCTACATTCATGATCCGGGATCATATTTTGGTGTTTGTTTCTGGAATCAACCTTTGTTCCGAGGCTGCTAGTCCGGGGTCAAAGCGTTGTGTCTATGTATCTTCTCATGCCAGTAATGATTATGATTTTACAAGTGGTGTTTTTTGACTAGTAGGACGTGCATCAAGGCCTACCTTTCGTCCTCAAGCGTGGTACGCATTTAATGCGCCTGACGCATGTCCATCGTAATCCGTCTTGTCCTCCCATGAAAGGATGATTTTGCCCCTACTTTTTTCTCTTTGCACCCTCTAACTGTTTCGTTTCATCCCTTATTATTCCTTGCCACTTCACTTTCTTACTTCATTGTTTTCTTCTATATTTATGTCCGAGTTTTCTCTCCCGAGTGGGTTTCTAGGACTTTTTGAAGATGCGTTGTTCCATCTTTATTTGCTCAGACTACTTTTTAGTTCTCCATCCTCTCTACACAGGTACTATTTCAGACATTTTACTCTCTACTTAAGTTCTTCCATTCTTGCCTTCTCTATAGTTGAGTGGGTTTCAATTTTTGCTTGCATTTCTTCGTGTGAGGGGAGCGTTATCCTAGTGTTTTGAACTTAGTAGTCTAGGTTCTATTTAATGTTTTATCTTCTTATGGTCATAACTTTGTTAGCCTCAGGGTACATGCTTCTGGGTATTCGCACCATGGTATTCTTATTTCTGTTGGGTGTGTGATTTATATCTATATAAATCTTATTTTCTGGGTAAATACTTTGTGTCCCCCTTTCCTTGAAAATTTTCAAATGCGAGAGAGTTGGAGAGGATGAGTGAAAGAAGTGTGGGTTGACGAAACGGTTCGCGATATCCAAGGATTTTTGCCAAGGTGATGAAGTCAGGTCCTCGGTTCTGGCTCTGGGCCGTATATCGGACTGAGGAGGAAAAATGGACAACGCTACTTTGTGGTTATCGCAACGGAGACGGCGAGGAAGTCCGGATCGCACCCTTCCTTTGGCCGAGGTTGTGCTCCTCTATTAGCAAGCAGGGATACTAGATACGTGTCTTTGTGTGTTCCGTCCGTGACTTCTTCCACACATGTTTCTTCTTCACCGAAGGTCTTGGAGTCTATAGTTCGTACGAGCCGTGTCTCCCATGTTGCTACAGTGAAACCCCTTGCTATCCATTTTGGGCGAGTTTTACAGTTAGGTAGCTTCAATCACAAGTTATTCCAAGCTTCAACTTGTACAAGAAATGCCTACAACACAAGGTCATTTCCACCATCATTATGTGCCACAATGACAACATATTTGGTTATCCAAACAATCATGCATACAAGTGATTCAACACTTACCAATATCCTTTTGGTCAAGGACCAAAGGCAATCCATAAGCTCCAAGCTTTAATCTTCTATGATTTCGTCCGAGGGAGGCAACCTACAATGATCACACACATGATTATTAATCAACTTGTTAAACAAGTCATAATTCAAAGCAATACATTGTCCCCTCATATAGTTCACAATTCGGCCATTAAGGACATATTACACAATTCATGTTGTTAATTTTATTCCATCACTCCAATGGTTTCCTTAACCTTACATAATACCATATCAATCCTACAACTTCAACAATTCATAACTTAGCACAATTTTCCTCCAATTTTCCTTCTAAGGCCGTATATGTATTATCAATGAGGCTAGGGATTTTTCTTGCAATTTCAAGGTTCATGGAACTCATTTAGGTCTACATTAATTGATTCAAGCACCTACTAACTCAATTCATTAAGTCAAACATCCAATTGCACAATTTCCCCTAATTCCCTCTAAATGGCTGAATTCTTGCTCTAGGGAAACCAAGTAGTCTTTCTCTCTGTAACACCTCGTGTATACCCAGAATATTAACATTACATCGTATTAAGCGGTGCTTAATTAAAAATGCGGAATATTCTTTTTCTTTTCAATTATGACGTCATTATCAATTACCAACTTGATTACTTAATCAATTTCATAAAACAACGCATGTATGTAAATTGCACTAAGACATCTACTGAAATACCTCAATATATAGATAAAGTGTGTATCTAAATCACAGCATTACATCAAGTAATCCGGACAATATCCTGGTACATTATTACAACTCCAAAAGACTCAAGACATAACCAAGACATAATAACACTGTGTCATGGACAATCCCCATGCTCACCAAATAACACAGTAAACAACAAGTCTCAACATAAAACTCCATAATCATAAACTGAAGCTATAAGGATAAGCAGCATGCAAATCCAGCATCCAATCATGGCAGCATAATATAACAGCAATCTAACTCAGCTCCGGCCTCCTGCCGCCTGAGGTCTCAACATTACCTGACCCTGAAATAAGCATTCCCCAAACGTGGGGTGAGATCTCTAAACTAGAAATCTCAGTAAGACAAGGGGTCCTCAAGGATCTTCCACCCCAAGCTCACTTACATGTGCAATATAAGTTCAAAAAGCATTTATATCATTATCAGTTCCAAAACTATGTAGCGCAATAGATATCTATGGCATGTGTGTAATCACTATCTACTGGCCAGAGAAATGTAGGAATACGTCTATTCCCTACATGTAGTACAAGGAACACCGCTTGCACCTCACCCACAACCTCACCCTCTTGTATGTTCTACATACTCAGGCTTACCGTATAAGTGGAACACCTCCGTGCATATCAACAAGGCACTAACATATAATAGCTCAACAGCATTTCCAAAACATCAAAAGCATGTAACACAGCATGCATATACCATATCCCCATGGGACATGGTGGAACCACAACATGGCTAAACCGAGGACACGAAAGCTTACCTCTAAGCTAGATATCCAATGCCACAAGCTCAAAGTCCAATCACAGCATATCACAATCTGATATGGACCAAATATAAATCAATAAACATGTACTACATGCATACAAATTAAAGACAACGTCTTTTCATTACGTTTTCAAATCTTAAAGCTTCTAACAAAGCCACAAGCCCTTAATCCCATGATTCTGGCTTAATCCATTAAATACAGAAGTTCAACTTCATCAATCTAGGGTCTACAAACCCCCAATAGCCTACTGTAAGCACAGCACAGCTACTGTTCTGCGAAATCCCATAATATCCGGATACTCCTCGGGACCATATCCGTATATGCAATATCCGGATATCTCACTGTACATATCCGGATATGCAATATCCGGATATCCAGAATCCCATATCTGAATATACAATATCCAGATATCCCAAAACCCCATATCCGAATACACATATCCGGATATCATATCCGGATATCCCATATCCGGATATTCCACGGGCAGATATCCGGATATTTCACGACAGAATGCAGTTTCTGCATTTTCGTGAAGATATCCCTTAAAGGTTCCCTTTTACCGATTTTAAACACCTAATCATGCATTTCTAGGTGTGTTCAACATTACCCAACAACAAGTTATCATCTTTTAACCTTAACATGCATCAAGCTACCATTTTTAAGCCTTAATACTCAAGTTAAAGGTTGGTACAACATACCAAAGGCCAAAACAGAGGTTCAACTGCTCAAGAAGCTCCCAAAACAGCTTCAACAGCTACTGAAATATGGTGTACGAAAATGCTACACCAAGACTTGACCTTTCTACCCAAAGGTTGCTTCTTTAAGCAACAAAATGCCCAACTCAAGCTTCCACCAACAAGCCAACCAAATCAGCCCCAAAACTCTCTCCAACAGCAGCTGGAGTACCACTGAAGAACACCCTCACCAACCCACAATGATGTCTCTCACTCACACCAAGTGTTTAGGATGATGAAACAACCAAGAAAATGGGTTCAAGGTTGAGTTTTGGTCAAGAACAAGAGAAGAAAGCAATGGAACAGTTCTCCCTCCCAAGCTGATCAGCTCACTCACGCAGGAATGAAAGAGTCTAGGGTTTTGTGCCCATAATGGGAGTATTTATAGCTCAAACACACTTAAACACACAGTATAAACTTTAATTTCTACGCTTAGCATTTTAATCCCAAACTTAGGATTCTGAAACTACAAAATTTTCTAATAATTATCATATTTTTCTTATAATTTTCTGAGCAACTTTCTGGTACGCGCTTTTCCAAGTCAGTACCGGTTTCTAGCACCAGTTCTCATTATTTGGACTTGAAACTCGTTTTGCAAGTCCTACATATTATCCTAGTAATTATCATGCACTTACATTAATTTTTCGGGATACTTTTTCAGTACACAGTTATACCGACTAGCCGAACCGGTATCTGCACTTTTCTTCCCAAAAGCGACTTTCAGCATTCTTAATCACTTATTATGATTATTAAGCCTCATAAATAATTATTAAGTTCAATTATGGAATCATTTCTTATTTTTGCATAATTAATTAATTAAATACCTTAATTAACGGTGTGGGTTCTTACACTCTCAATACACATGCATTACACATTCACACAATCCATTTATCCTTGATTCAAATCATCAACAAACTCAATTACACAACTTTGCACCATCTTTCTCATTTTTCCCCTAAGTGGCCAAAATTACATAACCATGGGCAAGGAATTTTCAATTGATTTTTCAATCATCCAATGCACCATACATCATGTAATTAACTATTCTAACTAATCCACAACTCAATTTTACAATTTTACAACAACTTATCATCTCCAAAATTCAAGCTCATCCATAAAATTTCCACTAAGTTACAAATTTTTCCACAATAAATTTTATGAGTTTACACACTATAATTCATTATTCTAAGCAACATTTATCTAATACACAATATCATTTTGAGGTCTCCAACTACCCAAACTCACCACACATAGGCTTAGGTTTTCAATTTTATGATCTCAAAGAAAATGCAACAATATGTATGGAAGCTTACCACAAATCAATGTCCAAGACTCCTATGAATGTTTCTCAAACCACAACTCAAGCAACAAGCCCCATAGACACTAATCTCTTCAAAATTTCGCAAGCTTTAGGGAGGAATATCTCAAAATCTAGGGACTTTCGAGAGGAGGAGATGTGGGTTGGACTCACTAGGTGTTTTACTTGAATTTTCATGTAGGATGTGAGTGGTTTTGATGGAGGAATTGAAGAGCACAAGTTTACCCTTTTCCAAGGTGAGAGCTCAGGTTTGAGCAAGTAGGAAGAGAGAGGAAGATGATGAATAGTGACTATCACATGTGTTCTTATGTTGTTTAAGTGGGTGGGTCTCACATGCCACCTCACACAATTCAAATTATTTCAAATCATCCACTTAATCATCTAATTTCCAATTAATTCATAAATTATCCATTAAATTCAAAATTTAACATTCACCAAAGTCCTTTAATTATCCTTGAACAGATGAATTCAGAGTTTTCTGATAATTCGATGAAATTACTATTTTAGCTTTATTTGTGCACCTTTGGAACGTTTCCCGAAAAACTCTAAAATCCATCAAATTTAACCAATAATCATAATTCTTGGTTCTAAGTACCTTTTCCAACATATATTCAATCCTAGAGCACTAATATCACCTGGCACATTTATACATAATAGCACCTAAAATTACAGAAACACCCTTCATTAATCAAAACGACTTAATTTTTGGGTAGCTGTAGTGAACCTTATTTAAAGTGGCTGTAAAAATATTTTTTTCATATATATATGAGGCAGGATCCTTTGACACCAGTGTCAAATTTCAAATTTGACACCTCACCTGAGAGCCATTAGATAAAAAAAGATCAACGGTGTCACATACTTGCAAATCATAGTCGTTGATCTTTTTTGATCTAACAGCTCTCAGATGAGGTGTCAAATTTGAAATTTGACACTGGTGTCAAAGGATCCTACCTCTATATATATATATATATATATATATATATATATATATATATATATATATATATTAAAGTTTCTTCTGCCACAGGAGATAATTTTATCTCTTATAATACTAAAATGACGTCGTTCTGGGGTTTAATATTAAAAATAAAGGATATTTTAATAAAATTCATAATACAAGAGATAAAATAAAATTTCTAAAAGTAAAGGGTATTTTAGCAAAGTGCATATATATATGAGCTTATAGTTTCTCAAGTTGTTTGAGATAACTTTATCTCCGACTATTAAATCATAATCGTACAAAGATGGATCAATGGTGATAAAGGAAGAGAGAGAAAAAGGGAATCATAACCATTCAAATGTGAATCAATTAATATAAAGGAAAAAATAACTAAAATGATGTAGTTTTAGGGTGGCCGGAGATAAACTTATCTTAAATTGCCGGATAAATATTTTTCCCTATATATATATATATATATATATAGGGAAATTATTGTCTCATTTTACATGAGATAACTATCTTATGCTACTCTCATATAAAAAGTTGTGTCGCCAATTTTTTCTTTTCTTTTTTTAATAGGTGGTGGGTCCCACCACATCATGTGTCTATGGTAGGAGATACTTATCTCCAATAACATGACAAAAATAAAACCCATATATACGCATAAGTTATTTACATTCACTCCCAAAACGACATCATTTTAGGTTGAAAGTTTAAAAAATTATAATGCGAAAGACTATTATAACCCTGAAAAGAATTATAATTTCAAAAAAGTATTGATTTCTGTCTCAAAATAACATCATTTTGGGATCAATATAGATAACTTATCTACATTGATTATAGAAAAAGCGAACTATATATATACATATGGAAAATATGTTTCTCATATTACGAAAGGAAATATTTCTCATGCAACACTTAAAAAAGTGGGTGAAACTCATTTAGGAGAAGAGAAAAAAAAGGGTCTTACCCACTTTTTTGTGCATTGTATGAGACAAATTATCTCATATAACTTGAGAAATATATTTTTGTATATATATATATATATATATATATATATATATATATATATATGATATTCTTACACTAGTATAAGAATAAAAAATCTTACATCAAATCTTGAATATTAATTTGCTTGCATTTAACAACTCAAATATTAGATAAATTAGAATCGTTAGATATATATAAGATCAACGATTAAGATTGACAGTGTAAAATGATTATATATATATATATATATATATATATATATAGGGGTAGGATATTCTTACACTGGTGTAAGAGTTAGAAGTCTTACACTCAATCTTAACCATTGATCCACTTGTATCCAATGGCTCACATTACTAAAAGATTTGAACCCTTAGATATAAATGAGATCAATGGACAAGATTGAGAGTGTAACTTACACTGGTGTAAAATGATCCTGACCCATATATATATATATATATATATATATATATATATATATATATATATATATATGGGAAATATTACTCTCCTTTCACATAAGGTAACTTATCTCATTTTCTCTTATTTCGATTTTCGCACCCTACTTTTTTTTTCTTTTTCTTTTTTCTTACAATGGTGGGACCCACTCATTTTCTCTCTACCACATAAGATAACTATCTTATGTGGAAGGAAATTAATAAAATCCTATATATATATATATATATTCAAAATTGACAGCAATGGTCTGACAACACTACCTTATTGAATACTAGTGGAGCCAAGAATCTAATAACGTTACCGGATTTGAAAAATTATGAGTGACTAGGCTTAAAATAAATAAGAAAGAAATAAACACACACACACATAGAAAAGATCTACACCCACGTACACAATCATTTTAAAAATTCTTTTAAATGTCATACAAATGTAAAACTCTGACTCTCAGCTACAATATCCTAATTTCATGTCGAAGGTAAAAAAAATTATCCAAATAGGTTTCATCCACTTTTTTATATTATATGAGATAAATTATCACATATAACTTGAAAAATATATTTGCGTATATATCTATATATATAGGGGCATAATATTATTACATTGGTGTAAAAGTAAAAGTCTTAAATCAAATTTTGATTATTGATTTACTTGTATTTAACAATTCAAATATTTGATAAATTAGTTAAATATAAATAGGATTAAAGATTAAGATTGAGAATGTAATTTACATCAGTATGAAATGATATATATATATATATATATATATATATATATAGGTTATATTTACAAACTTTTTTGTTTACAAACTACACTATCTTCTCCCGAAAGAAACTAGTTACAATATCTTTTTCGAGAGAAGATACTGTAATTTGTAAAATTATATATAAAAAATTTATAAACGGATCATTCCTTTTATATATATATATTGAAAATTGAATATTGGCAACAAAGGGCTGACAACACTACCTTATACTAGTGGAGCCAAGAATCTGATAACGTTACCCGATTTGAAAAATCATGAGTGACTAGGCTTAAAATAAACAAGAAAGAAATAAACATACACACACATAGAAAAGATCTACACCCACGTACACAATCATTTTAAAAATTCTTTTAAATGTCATACAATTGTAAGACTCTGACTCTCTGCTACAATATCCTAATTTTATGTCAAAGGTAATGGCCGTTAAAAGTCCTTATCCAAATTCCAACACAAACTGACCAGTGGCAGAATCTAAAATAAAAAAATATGGAGACTGATCGTGAGTAAACCAATTAATAAATATGTCAATATTTCATTTTCTGACTTTTTTGTTTTTTATTTTTTTCTTAAGTGGGGATTGGGGTTGAGTTTTTGCTAAATACATAGCAATTTATATCGAAAGCTGTGGACCTACAAATACTTAATTGAGTGCTACGGACCTACGAATATTTTCTGACTTTTATTTATTCTGTTTTTTCAATGTCGACTGCATTTTTTCCCGAGAAAATTAAGTCAAATGCTCAACTTCCAATCTAATTGCACGCCCACTAAAATGTATGTTAATCTCCTACCCAAAAAATATATGTTAATCTTATATAACTCAAGTCTATCACAGCGCTCACGATTTGCATCATCTTATTATAATTGTTGAATTAATGCAATTTCAACTTAAGTGTTGTATATGGTTCTTTCTTTTTGACTTGTTATATTATAAGTTGTGTATAATAATAATAATAATAATAATAATAATAATAATAATAATAATAATAATAATAATAGTTCGAACGTTTACACAAGTCATAAAAATATATTAATAATTAATAATTAAGAATAATAAAATGTGATAAGAACAATATTTCACCAACTTTGGTTATTATTACCAACAACCCATATTTATTTATTACCGCCTCTTTTGAACAAATAAGACACCGTAATTATGTTTTCAAATTACGAGAATTTAATTTCAAACATAAGCTGCTAAATTCGTTCATTTGGTTAAACGAATATTTTGTTTTTAGAAGTGTGTTATTGAATATAATTTATCTTTTAACTTTTTTTGTAAAATTTAATTTCAATATTTTGTATCCGTTACAAAAGAAAAACTTCTTCAATTGAATGAAATAATAGCTTCAAATAATTGCTCTATTAATTTAATTTATTCTCCACTTAAAACGCGGTCCACGAGAGAATGCTTTTTGAAGTTTTTTTTTTTTTAGTTTTGAAGGAACATCGATGAGGTAAGTTAATTAGTCAAAAATAAGGATACCAAAAAAAAAAAAAAGTTTATTAGTCAATTCCGTATGTCAAGGGTGAATCAAACTCGTTGGTTTATAAAGCAAAAATAATTAGTGATAGTTTGTCTCCTTTTGCAGGCATATCAATGAATTAAACGCGATCGTGGTGTTGACATTTATAAAACAAACAATTTATTCATTAAAATTTTAAAGAGTTACCATTATGTGTGGTTTTCATTCTCTAGTACACAATCTTAGTTTTTTGCGTGCGACAAGCCATTTCAACTAACTATAGAAAAATCAATTGTATAATCGACATTAACAATTAATGTTTCTCTTATGTAAGATTAGAATGTCAAATAGTTTCATGTCTTATTAATTGATTCAATCTAATTACATGTCGTCCAATCACTTTCCCTAGCTTAATAAAACATCATAATTAAAAACCAATTAGAAGATCAATGCCTTCTTGTCAACGTTTGGAAATAAAAAAGATACTTCGTCAGCGGATAATGAAGTCTCAACAAGGTTTTATGCATTAATTTAAGGGATATTGACGAATCTACGCTTGCGCGACTAACGGCATGATTTTCAAGCTTTTTCATAACCATTGCAAAAATAAACGGTAAGTCCACCGGCGCCTTTCATATCAATTTAAGATTATAATAATTGCAACCAATTGTAATTGTCATTAGTTAAGAGTGCTTTAATTTTTTTTCATTAAAATGATTTCCACTATCAATTATATTCTCATTTTCTTTAAATTAAGTGTGATTAAAAAAAAAGCGTCTTTAATTTATGCAAGTAAATATATGAAATTTATTATCGGAATTGGTTCAGTTCATAATTATGTCTGAGTACTAATTCATAAAATTAGGTTTATTTGGATAAACTGAATTATCCGAGAGATATAATCAATTTTAGTACAAATTAAAAAAAGTAATTAAAAAAACAGTTAAAAATTATTCTAATAAATAACAAAATGGCAAGTAAGATTCGATGTAATTAATATATTATTAAAAGGTTAGAGTTTCGATTTCTTCATTATATTTTAGTTTATTTTTCTTAATTTTATTATTAGTCGAATTTAATTAAATTAATAAAAGCTCAATCCCAATCAAAAATCGGATTCAACCGGCGTTAAATCGATACCGATTTTCTGGTTGAACCGATTTTTAAGAATTGTGTCAAAATATTCTATCAAAATTGCACTTCTAGTATTCAAACTTGGTACCTAAGAGAAGAGGAGTGAAATACTAACCATTAAAGCAAATCACTTTGGCTATTATATTACTTCTATTTATATATTTATTATATATCTTTATATAAATTCAGTTTAAGTGGATCAACTAATGACCCACTGGGTGAATCATTGGCGGACCTGTCTGGTTGCCAATGTGTGCAAATGCACACATAAATTTGATCATACATTTTTTTTTTGTAAAAAAAGATATATTTTTTAATTAATTAGGAATGTCAGTCAGGGATCAATTTTAGTGGCTGCATTGCCAGGAATATAAGCACAAGTACTAAGAAAGAAACACATCTTATTCACTGCTTATGTTTTAGTGATTTTATATCATTAATTTGATTACTATTTTTTTATTTAAGTCGAAGTTTTTTTTTCTTTTGTTGTTTGAGGATTATAACCCTCATATTCTGAACGAAATTAATTTTTGGTCAAGTTAAGAATAAGACAAGTTATATAATACTAAAGAAAGTAAGATGACACATTATTCAATGAATTGATCTTGTCTTTTTCTTAACATGACAAAAAATTTGGTTCATGTAACATAAGGGATATAACCCCATTTTTGTTTATATTCTTTTATTTTTTAATACATTTAAAACTTTGTTTAATTTTTTTTTAGGGGCAGTACCCCCTTCACTAAATATTCGGACTAAATATGCACACATAAATAAAATTTAAGGGATATTGACGAATCTACGCTTGCGCGACTAACGGCATGATTTTCAAGCTTTTTCATAACCATTGCAAAAATAAACGGTAAGTCCACCGGCGCCTTTCATATAAATTTAAGATTATAATAATTGCAACCAATTGTAATTGTCATTAGTTAAGAGTGCTTTAATTTTTTTTCATTAAAATGATTTCAACTATCAATTATATTCTCATTTTCTTTAAATTAAGTGTGATTAAAAAAAAGCGTCTTTAATTTATGCAAGTAAATATATGAAATTTATTATCGGAATTGGTTCAGTTCATAATTATGTCTGAGTACTAATTCATAAAATTAGGTTTATTTGGATAAACTGAATTATCCGAGAGATATAATCAATTTTAGTACAAATTAAAAAAAGTAATTAAAAAAAACAGTTAAAATTATTCTAATAAATAACAAAATGGCAAGTAAGATTCGATGTAATTAATATAGAATTAAAAGGTTAGAGTTTCGATTTCTTCATTATATTTTAGTTTATTTTTCTTAATTTTATTATTAGTCGAATTTAATTAAATTAATAAAAGCTCAATCCCAATCAAAAATCGGATTCGACCGGCGTTAAATCGATACCGATTTTCTGGTTGAACCGATTTTTAAGAATTGTGTCAAAATATTCTATCAAAATTGCACTTCTAGTATTCAAACTTGGTACCTAAGAGAAGAGGAGTGAAATACTAACCATTAAAGCAAATCACTTTGGTTATCATATTTCTTCTATTTATATATTTATTATATATCTTTATATAAATTCAATTTAAGTGGATCAACTAGTGACCCACTGGGTGAATCATTGGCGGACCTGTCTGGTTGCCAATGTGTGCAAATGCACACATAAATTTGATCATACATTTTTTTTTTGTAAAAAAAGATATATTTTTTAATTAATTAGGAATGTTAGTCAGGGATCAATTTTAGTGGCTGCATTGCCAGGAATATAAGCACAAGTACTAAGAAAGAAACACATCTTATTCACTGCTTATGTTTTAGTGGTTTTATATCATTAAGTTGATTACTATTTTTTTATTTAAGTCGAAGTTTTCTTTTCTTTTGTTGTTTGAGGATTATACCCCTCATATTATCTGAACGAAATTAATTTTTGGTCATGTTAAGAGTAAGACAAGTTATACAATACTAAAGAAAGTAAGATGACACCTTATTCAATGAATTGATCTTGTCTTTTTCTTAACATGACAAAAATTTTGGTTCATGTAACATGAGGGATATAACCCCCTTTTTGTTTAAATTTTTTTATTTTTTAATACATTTAAAACTTTGTTTAATTTTTTTTAGGGGCAGTACCCCCTTCACTAAATATTCGGACTAAATATGCACACATAAATAAAATTTCTTGGGTCCGCCACTGGGTTGAACCAATGACTCATTGACCCAGTACTCCTACCGAGTCAATGACCAACCCAAATTTAATAACTGGTTCATATCACTCTACCATATATAACAACAACAATAATTCAACCCTCATCTTTTTATAAATATAAAACTCCTGCTTCATATACACATCTTTGGAACCGTAACTGCTCTTCCACTATGGCCACACACCTCACATTGACACTAAGGGCTCGTTCGGTGGACAGGATATGATAAGGGGCTGATAAGCCGATATCATGTCCTGTGTTTGATGAGCACCTGATTAGCAATCTGATAAGATTATGTAGAAGGAGAGAAAAAAACAAAATATAATACAATAAATACAAATATATTGGGTAGCGTGGGGATATATCGGGTATCCAATATTGATATCCTATCATGTTGATTCTTAACCCAGATCCCCTTATAGGATAAGAAATCATGTATTGGATAGGATAAAATGAGACAATAGGATAAACTAATCATATCCTATTGACCTACCAAGCAAGGGATAAAAGTAGGATATGATAAGTTATCATATCCTATCTTCTTTATCAAGTGCTCCAAACAGGCCCTAAGTCTTTGCATTGCATACCTTGGACCGTGCCTCAAGTGATCAAAACAAATACTGATATTTCTATTATGCACATAACTTTTAGGTCAATCTATGGACGATCAAATAATAGATGTATTAAGTAAAGTATAAATAATTAATTAGAAAGAAAAATAACTTGAATTGAAAATCAAATTAATTTTTAAGGAACTCACCCCTAGCTCAAAGAAATTAGAAAGAGATAGTAGAGGAAGAATTAAAAGATGAAATAGAAAATAGCTTAACAAATAAAGAATAAGAAAAGTGATTATAATTTCTTATTTATAGAGTTTACTCGTGATTAGTAGAATTCCGATCCTTTAATAATCTATGGCCAATAGACCATTGTATTGCTGTCATGATAGAATTATCATTAATAAGAGGATTCTTTCCTGATTTGTATGATTTTCCTATTGCATTGCCCTTTATTGGGCCTTCAAATATATGGACTTTCGATAAGGCCATAATACTAAGAAAAGAAAAAATTAACTCGCATTTCCTCAAGGAGAATAATATAATGAGATTCAAGTATAGGTATCGAAGTAAGGTAATTTTATTACTTTATTCTTAATTATTCTTGCTACGCTTAGGGTGTGCATGACAACTTTCCCAGAATCGTTTTTTTTTTAATTTTTGTTTCCGGGAACAGAAATGCATAGAAAACCCATTTGGTAAAATCGATTTATTTTTTGTTCCCGGGATGAACCGGTTTAATTTTTGTGCTGGGGAGCAGAAAAAAGAATAAAAATTTCTACTTTTTTGTTCTAGGGCACAAAATGAGAAACACTTATCTCTCTCAATCACTCTCCACTTTTACCATCATGCCGACACGCTGCCGCCGCCATCGTCACAGCCGTCGTCATACCACTAGTGTCGTCGTCACCACCCCCCGCCACCATGATGCCACCGCCACCATCACCACCACTTCCACCCCATCACTACCATCATGCCACCGTCACCACCACCACAACTACTATCGTCGTCACCACCACCACCACCACTATCACTGTCACCGTCACCACCACTATCGTCATCAACCACCACCACCATCATCGCAACCACTGCCGTCACTGCTACCATCGCCATCACCATGTCTCTGCAACTGCCACCATCATCGCCACCACTACCATCACCACCACTGTCACCAACCACCACTACCATTATCGCAGCCACGATCGTCACCACCACATCTACCGCCACAACCACTACCACCATTGTCACAGCCACTATTGTCACCATTACCACCATCGCCACCATTACACCACCATCGCCACTGCCATCACCACGTCATCGCCACCACCACCACTGTCACCTATCGCCACCGCTGCAGTCACTGCCATCACCACCATAATGCCACCACAACACTATTATCATCACCACACCACCATTATTCTGACACAATCACCGCTACCATCGTCGTCGTCGTCGTTGGACCACCAATATCATCATCATCACCACCACCACCATCACTACCATCATTGTCAACAACCACCACCACCATCATCGCATCCATTACTGTCATCGCAAATCCGCAATCGCTACCATTACCACCACCACATTACAACCACTACCACCACCGTTAGTGACCACCACTACCATTGCTGCAGCCATTGCCTTCACCACCATCATCGTTAGTGATCATCACCATCATCAACGCAATCACTGCTGTCATCATCACCACCACATGCTTCCACCACTACTACCATACCACCATCACCGCCACCAACCACCACCACTACCATACCACCATCACCGCAACCAACCACCATCACCATCGTCGCATCCACTGTCATCACCACCACCACCACTATGCCACCACCATCA
Source organism: Gastrolobium bilobum (assembly GCF_033153095.1). Taxonomy (NCBI): domain Eukaryota; kingdom Viridiplantae; phylum Streptophyta; class Magnoliopsida; order Fabales; family Fabaceae; genus Gastrolobium; species Gastrolobium bilobum. The sequence continues at coordinate 218,172 of NW_026896542.1, forward strand.
CCACCACTATAGTAGTCACTACCACCACCACTACCATCATCACGCCGCCACCACTATCACTACCATGCCGCCACCACTACCACCAATGCCGCCACCCCCACCATCGCCACCATTATCACCACCACGTCGCCACCATCGCCTCAGCCGCCATCACCACACCATATGGAAAGGAAAGTGATGATCCAAAAAAAATTTATGCTTAATATGAATTATTTTTTATTATATTATTTGTTATGTTATCAAATACAATTCTCATTCTCATAATAAAAATTGAACATGTTATCAAATATATATTTTTTCTTAAAAATTGTTCCAAGGTATAGAAATAGAAAAGAATTGTTTCTTTTCATAAACAATGACAAGGAATATAACAGTTATCATGCACACCTTTAATACATAATAATTAATACATCGAGTATACACTGGGGGTGTTATAATTTGGAACATAAGATGCAAATAAATTTGTATGCATTTATCGTGGGTAGTTTGATGTATGCTCACTCTTATGCCTAATCATGTATACAATGGCGGACCTATATGGATGCAAATGTGTGCAAGTGCACACACAAATATTTTGGAAATAAAATAAAATAAAATATATTTTGGGTCATCAACAAAAATGGGAGGACCCAATTTAATCCCTTAAATAAAAGTCATCTCGTGATCCCTCTAAATTTCAAAATAGACCCATGTTAGTCCTTTTGAGGAACTAATGTGGGTCTTTTTGAATTTCAAAGGGACCACGTACGATTTTGATTATCTGGGTCTATTTTTAAATTCTGTTGTACCACGAGTCGACTTTTTTTTTCCTGAGGGATTAAATTGAGGCTCATAATTTTTTTTAGGACCCAAAATGTTCTATTGTAAGAGTTTAGTTGACTCTTGATTACTTTTTTTATGTTAAGTTAAAGATTTCTTTTCTTTTTCTGTTTATATTCTTTTGTATTTTAATATATTTAAAATTTCTTTCATTTATTCTTTTATTCTAAGTGTGCGGACATACGTAAAATTTTCTAGGTCCGTCATTGCATGTATATTAACTTTGTAATTAGACATTTTGGAAAGATACCAAAGTAATCTTGCTCTGACCATTGAAAAGTTATAAAGAAAGTTATGAGATATTTGAAAAGAACTAAAAATTACATTTATATTTATAAGAGGTTCAAACATTTGGAAGTGGTTGAATATTCATTATTTAGATTTTGCTGGTTCTTAGTCGTGTTGGGTGTGTTTAGGGAGTGTTAGGTTTGCTGTTCGATTCCATGTAATATCCAAAAAAAAAAAAAAGATTTTGCTGGTTCTGTATATTAAAAAAAATTATTTATGACTATTTGTATCTTTTAACCAGAGGAGCCGTTTTATGGAAATGTGTAAAGCAATCGGTTGTTACTACAACTATCATAGAAGTTAAATTTCGGCATGCTTTGACACCATGATCCAAGCCAAGTAACTGCAATTTTATTTTAAAAGTTCAAAAATTTGAAAATATTATTAGGCAAATTAGATATTTTTTGTGATAATTATAAAGCTGTCTTTAAAAAAAAAAAAAATTAGAGGTGCAAAACATATAAAATGAAGATATTTTTTCATATAATAATCTTTTGTCTATGGGGTTTTTTACGACAATAATCATCAATAAAGAATTTGTTAATGAAAGGAATTAAAATGCAAAAGATGAGTTACAGAATTAGATGTTTGTAGATCATTGCTTTGCAATCATAGTTCAATGTTAATATTTAGAATTTGTTTTACATATGATGACAGAAAATTCTAAAGTCATGAATCATCAAGGTAAATGTTGGTATTCTTAAACGACTATCGTATTCGCTTATATAATATCCTAGAAGTGAGAGTTACAATTTTTCCTCCATCAAAATTTGCTCTTCAAGAAATTCACATACCTATTTTTTTTTCCTACAGCAAAAGTTGATAAACCTAGGTATTTTGAATGGTTCTCTATTACCTTCACATCCATTCAACCTTGGATTTCCAATCTTTCGTCCGTTGGCACATTTTGGTTATAGGGTTTAGTTTCTATCATGTTATAAGAGATAATTTTATCTCTTACATAAATATAAAAGTTTATGAGACTTATATTTTTTTATCTCTTCTCTTTACATGACCCCACATGGATCTCACATGGATCCCACACATTTTTATATAAATATAAGAGATAATTTTATCTCCTACAGTATAAAAAAACATCAAACACTTGGTTTTATATATGAGAGCTCATGCTTGTCCAAGTTGAGAATGTGGCACTGCTAGCTCCCTTTCACTCAAACCCTAGCTAATATTTGAAGGAAACCATTATTTTTTTTATTTTTTTTAATGGTTGAAGAAAACCAATACTTAATTGATATGGCGATTATCACCAAGAAAAATGAAAGGGCGATTATCACCAAGAAAGAAAATACTAGGGTAATTGATCACATCATAATGAGGGTGTGACATGACTTCTTACCATGGTGTGTAAAAAACTTATTTCTTTTTTATTAAATGCTTTTAATTGATTTTAATAAGAAAAAATATATTTGCATAGTATTTTTATTTCACTATTCTTATACTTTTTTTTAATAAAACAAAAGAAACGCACATTTTCCCCCTAAACAAAGTAGTGCAAAAAAGAAATGGAAAAAAAAGAAGAAGAAGATTTTCCTAAAAAATATCCTCAAGGCACTAGTTATGAAACCAAAAATAAAAATTATCAAATAAAAATGATAGCAATTAATAGACTTTTGAATTTTTAATGCATTAATATTTATAAAAAAACTGTTAAATAAAAAATACAATATTTAATAAAAAAAATTCAATTTTAAATTCATTAATTAGTATACTTTATATTTAATTTTTAGTTTAAATCCTTAACAGTAAACTTAAAGAATTTTACTTGTAAAAGTCATAAAAAATTAATATGTAAATATGATTTCTCTTCTCTTCCCACGTCACTTTAAACTGTATAAAAGAATAAATTAATGTTTAAATATCACCACGTCACCATCGCTTTGAATGCTTATAGTTCCACTTGGTATCGGATCAAGATTGTTGAATTATAGTGCATTGATTAATTGAGATGTCCATCATTACATCTCGTAACAAAAGTTAAAAATTTAAAAAAAGTTCACATATCGTCTTCTTTTTTATTAATTATTTTTGTTTTATTAGGTTACAATTCCTTTAACACTAAACGTTGGATCAATATAAATTAATGGAGGCTATACCGTAGAGATCATTTAGGAATAAATTTAGTTTCGAGTAATCAATATCAAAATAATGTATAAAACGATGATTGAATATCTGAAATTCTGCTAATTAATTATGTGAATGTTAATCAAGTAATATAAGCCAGCTAAATGACCCCTTCCCTGACTCCCTGTACAATTAAAATTGAAATCATATAAAAGAATCCATTTCGATTACATGACTTGCGTTTGGTTCTTGCTTCAAAAAATATATAATGTTTTATTCTTTAAGTAGATATATAGTTGGCTTAATTAAAATTATTAAATGTTTCTGACACAATACATTAATTAGAAAAACCTTTTTTCCTAATAAAGAAAGATAGGAATACAATTAGATGGAATATAAGCGGCCAAAAATAAAATATAAAGAATTTTTGTTTAAAAACTATATAGCTTAATTAAGCAATGTATAAAAGGAAATATATATTTTAATTTTATCAATCATCTATTATTTTTACATGTATTGGTCAATCTACAATACACCAGTGATTATCAATTTATTGCAAGAATTTTGAAAATTCATAGAGAAAATTAAAAAGTATAATTTTAAAGGAAATTATGCTTAATACCCAAATATATATGGTAAAAAAATATCTAATGTTACTTTAGACAACTTTGTCTGATGTTCATCGAAACGACGTCGTTTTGGAGTTGAAAAATTAAAAAATTAGAATGATAAAGACTATTATAACCCTGAAATAAATTAAAATTATAAAAACACTATGATTTTCGCCCCAAAACGACGTCGTTTCGATGAACATTAGATAAAGTTATCTAAAGTAACTTTAGAAAAAACAAACCCATTACAGAAAAATATTTCTGCAGTTACTGCAGATAAGTTATCTGCATTTACTTCCAAAACGACGTCGTTCTGGTATTGAAATATTAAAAAATTATAATTATAAAGACTATAATAACCCTGAAATAAATTAAAATTACAAAAATACTATGATTCTGCCTCAAAACAACGTCGTATTAGACTTAAGTTATCTGTATTACTGTCAAAAAAAAGCAAATCCTTATTATTATAATATTTTATGAAAATAAAAGTGTAAGTGGCAGACAATTGATGTCGAAATAATCATAGCGTTAACAGAACATGTAAGGGAGTGATGATCTCATAATTTAGGAGAGGGAAATTAATACTTCGATATATTTAATTTATTCACTTTTTTAATTTTTTATTTTATTCAATTTTTTTATTTTATACAATTTTTTTATTTTTTAAATATAAATATTTTTTTATTTTTTATTTTCATCCTTCAAATATTTATTTTTTAAAATTTTTATCACACGTCAAAATGTTCTTTCAATTACTTTCGTCTCAAAAATGTTATTTTTGGTTTACTTATATAATAGTTTATTTTTTTGAAAAATATTTATTGAACAAATTGTAGAGTCACAACTTTTTTTTTGATACATGTAGAAACACAACCTACTTTATCATAAATTAAAAAGCACGTAAATGCATTTAAATTTAATCTTTTTAGAATAGTGTGCATATAAATCAATAAAGTTATAAGTTTGTTTTAATTTTTTTTAAATTAAGTAATTCTTAAAAATTTACGTGGATATAGTTTATAAATTCGAAATAATCTGATCATATAAAGATACCAATGATTTGAAAAGAAATATAACACATAAAATATAAATTTTGTGTTAAAGCTCTTTCATTCTAGAATTCACTTCTTTCAATACCTAAACCTAGAAAAAAATACATTTAGTTTTTATTAGCATAAAAATATCCTTAATTATGTACCCAAAAAAATCCTTAATTGTAGTAGTATAATATTTTTAAACCATTATCATGTATTTTATTTGAAAAAAATAACTTCAACTCAAATGAGTTTTGACAAATAATTTATGTGGTGCGTTATTCTCCTCTTTTAACATCTTCCATACATATGTTATCATTTATTTTTCGTAAAGTTATAAATTTTGTAAGTTTTTATAGGCGCGCGATGTATATATTCTATCAATTATTTAATTAGGTTTATACGTTAATTTTTTATTGATTTTTCTTGATCATACTTGTTGAAATGCGATAATATTTGTTGAGCTGTATAATTGTTGGAATTTTTATCATTGATTATACAGTTACATAATCATAGGAGATTTGTATTAAATAGAAATATTAACAGATTATTTTCCTTATTTGCAGTTGATTGGCATAATCATAGAAGATTTGTATTAAATAGAAATAGTAACAGGTTATTTCATTTTCTTATTTGTAGCTGATTGACAACTAATTTGTAATGGACCTAGAGTCTCCATTTATGTATATAATTACCCCTGTAGAGGAGGAATAAAAATGTAGAAATATTCATGAGATGGCACCATTGTTTTGACATGGTATCAATTGTGTTCTGATCCAGGAACCTATTTTCATTAAAACTCCCACATCGTATTCTTCTTCTTTTACCCGATATCAATTTGCCTGACCAGAATTTTTTTTCCTGTTACCCATTTCGAATTTTCCTTTTCCCATAAATAGTCCCAAAACCTCCCCTGAATCTTCAGCCCTTCTGGCCCATAATTCTCGCACTGGACAACTTCCTCAGTCCGAAAAATCTCGTGTGGAACATCTATCTAGTTGTAGTTTATACCTGGTTTGCTCTTATTATCGTGATTCTGGACATTCTAAACAGATGTGCTATGAGCCGATTGGGTATCCTGAATGGTAAGATTTCAATAAACGCTCCCGAAAGAAAATACCTACCAAAGCCATGACCATTGTCTCCGCTAGCGATGCTCTTGTCCCTGCTGCCAATTTTACTCAATCCAGTATTTTGGGTAAGTCTCTTGCTTTCTATACATTGTTTAGGAATAATATTTGGATAATTGACACAGGTGCTTCTGATCATATAATTTAAGATTCTTTCTAGTTGTTTAATCTCTGTAATTCTTCCCAATCTGTTATTTCCACTGCCAATAGGGGTACCTCAAAAACTACTTGTCAAGGATCCTTAACCATTTCTGATAGCTTATTTCTAGACTCTGTATTGGTTGTACCCTCTCTTGAATATAACGTACTCTCGCTAGCCAATTAACTTCAAAGCTTAACTATTCAGTAACCATTCTTCCTTTTCACTGTGTTTTCCAGGACATCCCCACTCGGACAATTCTTAGTTATGGTGTTAAACGCGGCCAACTTTACTTCTTGGAGGTCCCTGTTCCTAGCCATCCTTCTTTGGCTACTACATGTGCAACAACCGGTCCAGAACAGTCCCGTGCTACCATTTGGCTTTGGCATCGAAGACTTGGTCACCTTTCCTTTACTTATCTTAAAAAGTTATTTCCTTGGTTGTTTTTCCATTTTAATAATACTGATTTGAAATGCAGCACTCAGAGTTCTTTATTTTCCTAGTATTGATAAAAGTTCTATTCAATTTTAAGTTGTTCATTCCGATGTTTGGGGCCCTGCAAAGGTACCTTTTTCTCAAAAACTTACTATTATGTGACTTTTATTGATGACTGTATTCGGATGACTTAGTTATCACTGTTAAGACACAAAAGTGATGTCTTTGTTGCCTTCAAAAAATTTTACAGCATGGTCCAAACCCAATATCAGTCTAAGGTTCAAATTCTACAATCTGATAACGGCATGGAATATTTAGATGGCCGCTTTATTGATTTCTTGAGCACATAGGGGATTCGACACCAAACCTCTTCCCCTTATACACACCAACAAAATGGCCTCGCTGAATAAAAAATATACAACTACTAGAAGTTTGTGCCTCCCTTTTTGGTATGAATTTGCCTAAAACCTATTGGGGTGAAGCTACTGTTTATGCTGCCTACCTCATCAATCGTACTTCATCTAGCGCCCTTTACTTTAAAACTCCACAATAGACACTGGAATCTTATTTCTCCAGTCTTTATATTCCCAACCTTGAGCCTTGTGTTTTTAGGTGCATTGTGTATATCCATATCCCCAAGGTATTACGAAACAAATTGGATCCTTGTGCTAAAAATGTGTATTTGTGGGTTACTCTAATGTACAAAAAGGTTACAAGTGATATCATCCCATTCTCCACAAAATGCATGTCACTATGGATGTGTCTTTTCGAGAATTGGAACCATATTACTCAGGGGGAGATTCTGTTACTTCTTCTCAGGGGGAGATCCCTACTATTGGAGAAGAAATGTCCACCTCTTTTTTGCTTAATAATCAAACTCAAATTGCTTCTCCTCTTCTTCGCTGCCCTACATCTCTTCAACACACTCTTGACCCAGATGATACCCTTCCCACGAATGATTTTGCTATACGTCTAACACCTATAACTGACGCATCTTCCCTAGATGTTTCAAAATCCATACATGAGGTAAACACTAATCCTACTCCTATTTCTTCAAATAGACCTTCTATTATTATCATAGATAGTCTCATCTTACCTGTTAGAGTGTCGCAAAGACCAAATAAAGGTGTACCAAAACAACTATATGAATCGGATCCAAACGCTAATGTCAAATACCTTATAGGTAACTACATGTCCAATCATAGGTTGTTAGAATCATATATTGCACCTGTTAATCAATTGTGTAGTATATTTGTTCCTAACAATGTGCAGGATGCTTTGGATGATCCAAATTGGAAGGAAGCCATGAATGTAGACATGAAGGCCTTACCAAAAAACTCAACGTGGGACCTGATTCCTTTACCAACTGGGAAGAAATCAATTGGATGCAAATGAGTGTTTACTGTAAAGCTAAAAGCATATGACAGCCTTGACAGATATAAAGCCAGATTAGTTGCTATGGGATACACACAAAAATACGGGTTGATTACCAAGATACATTTGCATCAGTAGCAAAACTAAACACAATTCGTATTTTGATTCCTATAGCAGCTAACATGGACTGGCCACTCAAGCAATTTGATGTAAAGAATGCATTTTTAAATGGAGACTTAGAAGAAGAAGTATATATAGAAATTCCACCATGCGTCAAGAAATAAAGTGTGTAGATTAAAAAAAAGCACTAAACGGCCTCAAGCAATCACATAGCTTGGTTTGGCAGGTTCTCTCTAGCTATGAAGAAGTTTGGATACAAACAAAGTAATGCAGACCACACCCTATTCATAAAACACAATGGAGAAAAGGTAACAGTGTTAATAGTGGATGTTGATGATATGGTTTTGACTGGTGATGATTTATTTGAAATGAAGTTATTGGAAAAACATTTAGCAAATGAGTTTGAAATGAAAGACCTGGGATCAGTAAAGTACTTTCTTGGAATTGAAATTGCTAGATCAAATCAATGGATTTATTCATCATAAAAAAGTACATCTTAGATCTACTTGCAGAAACAAGAATGACAACATGTAAACCAGTAGAAACACAATCGAAATCAATCATGTGTTGGGCTTATATCTTGATCAAGTACAAACTGATGTTGGCAGATATCAAAGGCTAGTAGGGAGGCTAATTTATTTATCACATACTAGGCCAGACATTGCTTATGCGGTTAGTGTTGTGAGCAAATTTATGCACGACCTAAGTGAGGATCACTTGGCTGCTGTGAATCAAATCTTGAGGTATTTAAAAGGGTGTCCAGGGAAAGGTCTTCTTTTCTCAAGAAACAATAGTCCTAGAATTAAAGGCTACACTCATTCAGATTAGGCTGGAGATAAAACTACCAGACAGTCAACTTCGGGATATTTTACTTTTGTTGAAGGCAATCTAGTTACTGGAAAAAGTAAGAAGCAGAAAGTTGTGGCTAGATCGAGTGCAGAAGTAGAGTTTAGAGGAATAGCACATGGAGTGTGTGAATTGTTGTGGATTAACAGCATCCTACAAGACTTTGGAATTTGCTACAATCAGCCTATGGAGTTACATTGTGATGATAAAGCTGCTATTGAAATTACCTATAATCCAGTTCGACATGATAGAACTAAGCATGTAGAAGTGGATAGACACTTTATCAAGGAAAAGCTAGATCAAAAAATTATTCAATTTCCCTACATCAAATCTGAAGATCAGTTAGCTGACATCTTGAAAAAAATTGTATCAGGAAAAGTGTTTGAAGAAGCAATTAGCAAGTTGGGCATGATTGATATCTATGCACCAACTTGAGGAGGAGTGTTGAAATGAGATAATATTTGTTGAGCTGTACAATTGGTCGAATTTTTATCATTGATTATACAATTATAGAATAATAAGAGATTTGTATTAAATTGAAATATTAATAGATTATTTTCCTTATTTGCAGTTGATTGACATAATCATAAGAGATTGTAATAAATACAAATAGTAACAGATTATTTCATTTATTTATTTATAGCTGATTGATAGTTAATTTGTAATGGAACTATAGTCCCCATTTATATATATAATTACAAATGTAGAGGTAGAATAAAAATGTAGAAATATTCATGAGATGGTACTATTGTTTTCACTCTACTCAGTTACTCATTATGCGGAATTAAGTTTTGTTTATCTTCAACTTTAATTTCGTTTTTTATTGTTTATGTTAAGCCATATTCTTTGTTTGTAATTCCTCTCATTATAATGCACACTTGGCAGCTTTTGGAACTCGCTAGTACATTGAAGGTGAAACAATTTGATGAAAGGAGTTATGCAACTTGATAAAAGAATAAGTTTTATGTTTCTCGTATTGTAGGAGATAATTTTATTTCCTATATATATAGATATATATAAAAGTGTATAGAGCCATGTAAAGAAAAAAAAATGAGTCCCACATATACTTTAATGCGTGTGTAGAAAATAATTTTATCTCTTATAATTCTATAACATTAGAGATATTAAAACTCATTCAGTTTTAAAAACACAGTTGCTCGAAGAATGAAAATAAATAGTAAAATAATAAATAGATAGTTTTTTTATGATTTTAAATAATGATAAATTAAAAAATATAAAAACTAAATACGAAAAATGTAAATAGGCATTTGGAGTTGAAATAGTCGGCTTTTTGACCCTTTTGCCCCTAATTAAATAATTAATAACCAATTTTCCCCTCCTCCAGAACTATCCACCATCCTGCCCCCATTTAGTCGATTAAGTTGCACTTTTAATCGACTAAATGGGCTAAACTCAGAAATCATGAAACGCGAATTTTAGTCGACTAAAAACTCACCTTAATCGACTACATTGTTTGCACTTTTAGTCGACTAAGCACATTATTTAGTCGACTAAAGATCGCGGAAAACCCTATATCCAGACCTCTCTTGGTCTCATTTTCATTATATTCGAATGTAAAACTCCTCCCTTGGTCTCTTTCTCTTGTTTGTCAGCTGTGAACCTTCCAATCACCCTTCTATTTCATCACACCACCTCTAAGGCATAGTAATTGTGAAATCATTGTCATTTTCCTTTATTTCTCAATTTTTTTCCCCAAATCCGAACCCAAAACCCTAAAATCCGATTCCTACCCCCAAAATTCGTGTGAAAGATGAGCTCAAGTCCAAACATGTATGTTACCATGATTTACTATGATGGAAAGCATTATGAAGGCCCCAACGGTGTTCAATTTGAAGGAAAAACGGAAATGTTGAAAATCAAACGGGGCACTACGTACAATGAGCTGAAGGGGAGGATTCACCAAAAATTGGGGCTACACGGCAGCCGTGGCGTTCAACGGATGATCGCCAGGGTAGAGTCTACAGTTGGTAAGGATGCTATATTCTACATTGGTAATGATATATGTGACGATGAAGATGTGGACTGTGTCATAGATGCAATTGTGGACCGAAAATTTCAAAACTTTATTGAGATATATGTTGAAATAGACTGTGGTCAATCTTCATCTGCACCTGTGCATGGAAGAAGTCAAAGTCAAGAAGACAGAGTGGTCAGTTTATCTGCACCTGCACCTGTCTTAAGTCAGATACCACTGAGGGAAATAGACGAGGATGAGGTTGAGCATGACGAGGATATGGACAGTGAAGACGATGGTGAACCCGAGAGTGTTATTCCGCTGGGTGACACCTCAGATACGGACGTATAGGGGAATTTTGACGCTGATACTAGTTCAGGAAACTTGAGTTCCCAGGTTATGCCACCACTCCATGTTGACCCTGTTAGCAGTGGTAAGATTGTAAATTAAAGTTTTAATTTTGCATATATATATATATATATTTGTTTTCTTTCGTACTGACGGATAAGTTTAAATTTGGACGTAGGTTCTGAGATTGAGCCATTTTGGAACAACAGCCCACCCTATTCGTTCATTAATTGGGCTCACCCTAATGATGAGACGGAGATACTGTATGGCGACGATGACATCCACGGTGGCTGGCATTTAGGGGATCCATTATATTTGTACTAGGAGTTTCGAACTAAATCTGAAATGCAACATGCAGTCAAATTATATTGTATGAAGTCTCATCGTACTGCTGTGGTGGAAAAAAGTGATGACCATAGATTTGTGATGAAGTGTCGACACCATAATGATGGTTGCCCCTGGTACGTGCGGGATATGTTGCCCAAGAATGGAAATAGTTGGGTTGTTAGTAAGTGGGGTAAAAAACACACCTGCCTAAACCAAGGCCTTACTCGGGACCATAGACAGCTGGATTCTGATGTAATCTGTGCAGCCATTATAAGTATGTATTACAGAATTTTTGTTTATGGTTTAATTTTTTCGGTATATTTATTGATTGTGTTGACTTCGAATTTTGTGTAGGTATGTTAAAAGAAGATCCATCCATGAAACCAGTTCTTATTCAGGAGAGGGTACAAAGTTTGTATGGATACAACATATCTTATAGGAAGGCTTGGAAGGCTAAAATGAAGGCAATTGTGAAGTTGTTTGGGGACTGGGAAAAATCATATACCATCTTACCTGGTTGGCTGACCTACATGACACAGATAAATCCTGGTTCTGTGTTCAAGATTGATACGGATCAGTGTTGTGACGAACAACGTGTCTACACCGATAAGGCTGTCTTTCGCAGGGTATTTTGGACTTTTCACCAGTGCATTGAGGCTTTCAAATATTGTAAACCCATAATCCAAATTGATGGCACGCACCTGTACGGAAAATACAAAGGTACCCTCTTGATTGCTACGTCACAGGATGGTGATGGATTCATTCTGCCTATTGCGTTTGCCATTGTTCCACCGGGTGAGAGATTGGATGATTGGTTGTGGTTTCTTAGCCAGATGCGTTTCCATGTCACACGTAGGCATGGTATATGTCTAATATCTGATCGTCACCCCAGCATCATCAGGGCTGTGAAGGATCATGCCGGTTGGCAGCCTCCATTTGCGTATCACGTGTTCTGTCTTCGTCACATTGGAAGCAACTTCAACACTAAGTTTAGGGACGTGGAACTGAATAAAACGCTGATGAAACTAGGTAACCTATTTACATGAATGTGTACATGTTGTTTGTAATGTTGTTTATGTATAACTCATTGCAATTTGGGTTCATTTTTTGCAGGTTACATGTGTTCGAAGATTCACTTTGATTTAAGATTTCAAGAATTTGTAAACAGTAACCCACAAGTAGCCTCATGGATAGATCAGATTCCCAAAGAGAAATGGTGCAGGTCTTATGATGAGGAGGGCCGAAGGTTTGGTCATATGACGACTAACCTATCTGAGTGTATCAATAAGGTCCTACGGGGTGCACGTAATTTGCCAGTAACGGCATTGGTCAAGATGACGCAAAGTAGACTTGTAGAGTATTTTGTGAAGAGGCGTGAAAAGATCCAAAAAGTAAAGGACAAAGGCTGGAGAATTGCAAAAAAGCTTGAGGACTTCTTACAAAAGAATGATCAGTTAACTATCAGTCTCTGTGTCCGTGTTTTTGATAGAGACTTGCAGTTGTTTGAAGTTGAGGATGCCTACAATCAATCTACGCATGATGCCGGCGACATTATGAGGGTTGACTTGCTAAATCGTAAATGTCAATGTGGACGATTCACAGCTAGACGATTTCCTTGCAGTCATGTGCTAGCGGTGTGCAAGGTTGAAAAATTGAACCACTATGACTATGTCGATCCTGTGTTCTCAATTACACAAATTGAGAAGGTCTATGCTGCACATTGGTTTCCAATGGGTAATGAGTTGTTGATCCCAGAAATAGATGGTCCAACTTTAATCCCAAATGCATCATTGGTTCGTGCACAAGGTAGACTGAAGTCTTCAAGGATACAGAATGAAATGGAATGAGTTGAGTCCCAACCCACAAGCAGTCAAACTAGATGCAGCACCTGCAAGCAAATTGGTCACAATAAACGTACATGTCCTATGAGGATTAATCCTAGCTGAACCAATGTTGTGCATGTATTTAAGGTCTTTTGTAAGAGTTCATGTAATTCTGTTATGAATTTTGATGTTACTTTGTGTTACTGTATAACTCATTATGTAATTTGACATTTCATTTCTAAGTCCATTATCTAACATTGGTCCATATTGATAGATTGAAACTCATAACTAATACTAATATTACCAAAAAATTAAATCACTAATTTTCGGGGAGCGTAAACAAACGGTTTGGGGTAATACGTACCCAATCGCATACGAATCCTGTACAATACTATTTTGTACCTGAAAGTGTGTTCCCCAAGTTATTATATGCGTGTACATTGATATTCGATCGGTTCCGTGCCAAAAAAATGCGTGCAAAACAGAATGAGGTGTCAAAACCAGGTATTTAGTCGAGCAACCTGCACTGGTTTAGTCGATTACACAGTTTAGTCGACTAAACCAGTACAGGTTGCTCGACTAAATAACTACTTTTGACACCCCATTCTGTTTTGCACGCATTTTTTTGGCACGGAACCGATCGAATATCAATGTTCACGCATATAATGACTTGGGGAACACACTTTCAGGTACAAAATAATATTGTACAGGTTATAAACCACGAATGTGCATGTATTGCATAAATCTTGGGTTAGGGTATCCGAGACTTGTGTTCTTCATTTAACTCTGTTATGAGCACCTGTTCTGAATTTCATTGGACATTTTAGACCCGTTGGACTGTGATTAGACACAAAATAAAAACAAGAAGGTAAAAGATATTTGTTCCTTCATTTGGTAAACAAGAAAACAGCAATAATTACGTAAACGGTTCACAACATGATGGGAACTTCAAATAGTTCATTTCATAACCATAATATTAGATAAACTACAAATGTCAAATAGGAAGACCGAAGTCAATTACATAACAACATACACTACAAACGTAAAATAGAAACATAAACCCTAAATCTAATCCTCATCCTCCTCGGACGCCGTCTCCTCGTCATCCTCATCTGACACATCAGCCCCCTGCCCTGCAACATCCTCAATCTGCTGTCCTCGTCCAAGCTCTAGACGAGCAAGCCTATCTTCAACACCCTTGAACCGTCCCTGTATAAGTCTAAATCTTTCATTTCCCTTCTGCACGTGACTCTTCCTCCATTTTTTGTGTTTCAGCGCCATTTTTCCTATTTTCTTCAGCGTGGCGTTTATGCCCTTCATGACATCACGTAATGAAAACCCACCCTCAGGCTCAGCTATCTCCTGCTAGTCACCCTCATCATCATCGTCATCATCATCCTCCACCTCGGGCTCAACCATGTCTACAACTGGAGCAACATCAGGAACCTCAACATCAGCCGCACCTGTGAACTGCCACACTCCTGTTTGAGGGTTCTTTGTCATCTTGCACTGCTCCAGTAGACGTTTTCCAAACTTATGATTATACCCTGTGGTCTTCTTCAAGGTCACATTACCCATGGGAACATCAAAATGCTCTAATATCCTCTGAACAAGACAAGCAAATGGAAGTGCACCCTTGTGTTTGGCCTTATACATCATCCAACAGATGTGGTGCCTCCAGTTCACCGAAGTACCATGTCGGATAGCCCATATGATGGGAATGTCATGCTCCAACACCCTGGAATGATTGAACGCTCGCGGAAACAGAATGTGGGTGATGACATAGTGTAGTATGCGGGACTCCACAGTAAGCAACCCCACCGTATAGGCAATGTGTTGCCCACGGGCTCTTCTCTGCTCCTGCACGGCATCACCGCGTGTATATCCTGGAAGTATGGTCTCGCTGTCTGCGTCATATTCCACAGTCTGCGCAGAATCGAAGTCATACCCCAGTAACTCCAACCATACCGGAGCCGTCATGATG